>NC_051067.1:78837644-79085144 GCF_004664715.2 Peromyscus leucopus
GTGGGTCTGTGTGGGTCTGGGGTCTGTGTGGGTCTGGTGGGTGTGGGATCTGTGTGGGTCTGTGTGGGTCTGTGTGGATCTGTGTGGATCTGTGTGGGTCTGTGTGGGTCTGTGTGGATCTGTGTGGGTCTGTGTGGATCTGTGTAGATCTGTGTGGGTCTGTGTGGATCTGTGTGGATGTGGGGGTGGGGGGGGCGGGGGTTGTGGGGTCTGTGTGGGTCTGTGTGGGTCTGTGTGGGTCTGTGTGGATCTGTGTAGATCTGTGTGGGTCTGTGTGGATCTGTGTGGATCTGTGTCAGCCTCAAGAGCTCAAGCTTGGTAGCAAAGATGCATAGTTCAGCTCCAGGCAAGGCCACCATGGGGACACGTGGACCAGTAAGGCCACATCTGTAGGCTTTGTCAGAAAATTGGAAATGGGGTTTTTGGAACTCTAAGCTTCCTCTGTGTTGATGCAGGCCAACCACATGTCTCAGCTGAGTCTGACCTGAGGCCTCTGGAGTCTTCCAGCATACTAACTGGGCCAGGACTCCTAAGGCAGGGCCATTTGGGGCAATGCTCTTCCATGGCAGATGCCCCCAGTGCTTTGTACGGTTGTGGAACTTGGCATGGCAAGCTTGACAAATTGGATTGGAGGTTGGTCAGAAGAGGTTAAACATTTCCGAGTCTCTCAGACACCTAGTACATGGCGTGCGAGAGACATGGCAGGGCGCTGCGATATGCACCTCTTCGGATCGTCCCGCCTACCTCTTTAGATGCTGTTGAGAGGATCCAAGCGCCTCTTACAAGTTGCTATCGCTTAGCAGCAGCGGATTGTAAGTCAGCTAACAATCGGGGAGCAGCAGCAACCCCTGCCCTCCCCATCCAGACCACCATGCTAGGACAGGTTTGTCTGTAAACACGCTGAGCCATTCTCGTAGGATGCCCTTTTCTTGGCCCCGTGACCGTATAACTTTAGGCGCCATACTGGATCTAAGCTAGTCTTACTACCAGGAATACATGCACTTGATCTTTGACGCTGCGTAGACCGTTCTCTCTGTTTTTGTCGTCGAATACGAGTTAGAAAGTTAAACCCGTATTATAGTTCATGGATTCCCTCACTTGTGCCACAATGTGAGAATATTGTTCATGTGGATGCGCGATAGGAAGAGCCGTGTTCTTAGGCTCAGGCGCACAGCTGAAAACAGCACCTCCATCCGGATTAGGAGCACGCAAGGATAGTTGTGAGCTTATGTGCTGGTAGTGTATGCATCTTGATGCCTGCTGCAGCGCTGCTCATCCACCGTTCGATACTGTGTACAATGAAGCAGGAGCTCTCACACTGTTACCATAGAATTACCAAACTGAATAACCGAGCCTGCAGTCTAAGCGCAAGACAACCTAACAGCCGTACGTGTGTTATTAAATTTCGCCATCCACCTACAGTGACATACGAACCCCTCTCTCATTTAGTGCAGCTACCCTCATTCACCCATGTGCGCATGGCCATCTTAATCTTTACTTCCTCTAACTCCCTATCTGACTCATAGTGGAGTCCACGGTACTGTCCAGCTCAGCTACCTATGCACCTGCTAGTGTCAACCCACTGGTTGGAATCCATGTGACTCGCTGCAGCCACTCACAGGACATCTCAATTTTGCACCCTCCCAATCCCAAGCAATCCTTTATGGCTAGTTTGGTCATCTAGCGGGCTAAGCGAATGCTCAAACATCCTATCCCATCCACTCCAACTCACTGCTGTACCACGGCTATCATATTCCACCCTTTACTCTCCCTCCATCCCCACATACATCATCCCATCGACCTCCACCCATCCACCCTGTAACCAGCTCCTAATATACACAGTGTAGTATGCGTCCTTGTGTTCTTCCGGACATTACAACAAGGCCCATACCTACCCACATTCAGCTTCACACTAGTGAACAAGATCTCCCAATCATCTAGCCGAATCATTGGCGCATGCATACCCCAATCCAAGTGCCCCAATCCTGCATCAATAAAATACATCACTCATTGCTCATTCCACCCTGAGGGAGTTCGACATCCCAGAGCCAAGGCCACAATCTCCTGTGATTATCGAGTGGCCAGCCCTCACGGGCTACCTCAAGCTGGCTTCCAGGAAAGGCCGGCAAAAACAAAATCCTTGATCCTTCCGGGGACAAGGGCCTTGCCTAGTGCTGAATAGGTGAGTGATCTGCATTTTCCTGTGGCACTGAGAGAGCTAGCCACGACAGGAGGCAATCCTAACCGCACCATTACGGCCCAACCACCCCACACTTAAAAAATTCGTGGAACAACTCCTTAAGGCGCGGTGGTGGGGGGTCGTTCTTCACCTCTGACCGCCCTCTTATTCCCACTCCCTAGGCAGATTTTGACTCTGTGTCTCGACACCAGTACATACCACTCCTTCGCTCCACAAACTCCAAACACACATTCCACCACATCTGGAGCATCCATCTAATGCCCAATCCACAACTACGCTGACAGCATTTACACAGAATCCTCGGGACACTAATTAGATGCTTTCCCTGAATAAACTCCTAGGATCACCACGATCTCACTCAATCATATCACTCGACACCCGATCTCCGTAGCGTCCCTGAAACCACACTGGTGCTTTTACAGGTTTTTGTTAATATAGCTACTGATAGACAAAAACTTTTGCACCCAGTCTCTAGCGTTTTCACTACACTTCTATCTCAAATTCCCGCCATAAAAAAAGCAAGACTTTACTGCATCTTCCACATTCTTCTGGGAAATTCATCCCTGCCATACACAAGAGCTGTTCCAGCAGATTATTTCTTAGGTGTGCTGCACCCTCAACAAACGTCAATTCGCCTTCCCCTTAGCTACCTCCGCAAATTGGCGTCTTTGGCGCATCCCCACTACACTATCTTCTTAGCTATTACTGTTTTGCTTCACACACTTGCGAAGCCCCCAGGCTGAGTACGGAAGAAGGAGAGTGCAGACACCAAAGCCAGAGAGTAACAATACAACGAAAGAAGAGACCTAATTTGACTGTGGATGAGAGATATGTGGACATGCACCAACTGATCTACACTGCAGGACTGAACCCATTACGAGCAAGAGAGAAGATGAGAGAATGATCGCCACAGTCCTCAGAAAACGTAGTTGTAGACCCGTTGCCATGTCCTGAAGGATGTCACCATACCACAAAATCGAAGGGCACAGTGTACTCCCCACTTCTGGGATATTGCTCCCATAGATTATGGGTCAGCTGGCAGAAACCAAAGCATTAGCGTACAGTTGTTCTCCGCCCACATACCGCCCCATCAACACCAAGTGGGAGAGGGGATCGTGAAGCCGGCTATAGTCTGCAGCTGCTGCGAATGACTCTCCGCTCTCGGAGCCCCTTGTATCACACATAGTACTAGGGCGTATAATGGGAGGAACAAGCACACATCCTCACCTGCGGTGTGCTCACTTGGAGGTGTCGCTAAGCACTTAGCTGCATGCCTTGCTCACGATCGCAGTCCCGGGATTCAATTATCTATAGACTTCATTATCCATCATTAACTCAAGAAGTGAGAACACTAGCAAGCGATAGGCTAATTGTGGCTGTATGCCACTCTTGTAACTGCTCGTATTGCAATTGCTTCGCCTTTAAACTGATGGTACTAGCGTGCCTTATCCTCTGTTGTGTGAAATTAGAAGCATGCGAAAAGTCGGCGTAGGACGCGCTGCGTGGGAGAGGCATCGTTCAGCTAGTCGATTAAGATATATTTTGGCTGGAGATACTGCACAGGAGAGATCCTGAGGCTTCATTTCCCGACGTCAGCCCACAGCTGGAGTGAGTAGGCATATGCACGGAACGAACCAACTCCCCTCAGTGCACCTGGGCTGTTTGCCAATTGGCTAGTGCTAACTACCTTGGAGTATTCGCGTCTCCACTTTCCTGGGCTGCAACTACGGTAGTCCACTGATATGGCACAACAACATGCCGTGTAAAGAAGCACTAAAGACTGACATATGATTCAATAAAACTCAAATACTATCGATACAGAATCATTTGCCATATTTTTTTTCAGTGTAAAAAGAACGATAAAGAACGGATCGAATCAACTCGTTCACAATATCACACTAGCTCCACTTGGACGTGACATGCGTGGCCACTCGTGCCTTGACGAGAGACGTGAGATTTCTGTGGCTCTCTGGGCCGTAAGAGAGGGTGCGTAGTAGGATTTTGCTCGCGTGATAAGCAGCCAAGGCGATTGGCGGCCAGTTGTATCTCTCATAGTTGTACCCAGCCTTACACTTAGATGCCACTCTGTGGTAGTCGCCGCGTCCTCTAAACGGCACAGCGTAAAATGAAACCCACAGCCATACAGACTCCAGGGAACCTTCTGACCCCTCCTAAGAACATTTTCGACCCGGCTATTCTGCAGCCTTGCTGCCCATATCCGACACACTGAGCCATGCCCTAATGACAATTGCACACGACTCCTGACTCCTAACACCTAAAGAATGCTATAGATAAGTGTGACCACAGTTAATTAAAGTTGAAAACATGCCTTATACCAGGAGTCCACACAGTATCGGGATAGACAATAAGTATACCTCAATTAGTAGATACGTCTATGGCTAGGTGGGTGGCCCGAGTCGTGGGTGCTGGGGAGTTTGGGAGGTTCAGGAGAGCCTGATGGCTGAGATGGAAAAAGGGTAAGTGTCTGGTGCCATGAGCGAGAAGATAAAGCCTCAGATTGTCTCGGCCGAGGGGGGAATTGTGGCTGCATGGCATGGTGCCAGGAAAAAACAGTGTTCGGTTTTTGCGACATGTTCTATCAACCTGGGTCCTTATTTGCATCACTTACCCAACTATCTACCGCACCCTATGGTCTGCGTGCTAGGAGAGGACCGATCACTTGTTTAGGGTCCCCATTACACATCGAAGGGGGCGGGGCTGACGGTATCATACCTCACGTCTTCTAGGAAGTATCCCCACACAAACTGGCATATAGCCACAACTGATATCGCCGTGCTGCTCGGGACGGGAGGTGTTGGCCACACTGCAGACTCGTTGCCCCAAAAGGTGAGGACGGGTTTAATCAATTCAGTGTAAAAGCCAGATATGTATGTACTCAGACCACGAATACCACCAGCTTTTGAGTGTTTGGATGCATGGGTAACAAGCAAAACTTACTACGGTGCCTTGCCAGATCCAGGGTGGCCTGAGGTGTGCTATGCGCGGACCAGCTCTCTGGCTTGGGGACTTGTGATCATCCTCTTGTCGTAAGTGCTTTTAGAAGTTTCCTCCCAGTACTAATAGAGGCATCATAAAAGACTTTTAATGATTCAACACGGACCATACAAGACAAAAGAGCCGTCTGTCAGCAGCCATGTATAAACAGCCACATGTGACTAATGATATGTATGGTGAAAACCTTCCTGTTTTGAAGAAGACAGAAATATATTTACTTCAACAACGCTCTGGGCCAGGAGGTTACCTTGCTGCTCAGGTAAGTGTTCTGTTAGGGTCAACGAGTGGACATCTCCATTATGGGTCCCCCCGACATTGCTATTCCAGGAATGAGTTATTCCGCGAGAGCTGGATCTTTTTCTTGCGTCACTTAAATCCTGCAGTGCCGTTACCTCCTTCGCCTCACTAGGTTAAAGCCGCAACATGGTCCACTACCTGAGTACTGCCCCTCAAGATCATACCTCTTAAGACCGCCCATTTTTCGCGTACATTCACTTATACCTTGCACAGCTCTACTATGATACCAACCCTCGACAATCTCAAGAGCTCAAATTCCCAGTGTTATTCCGCGAGTCGCCAGAGCGACGATGTCACAATGTTGTAACATCTCCCCCAACCCACAAATTCCTTGTGTTTTTTAGGTAGAAACTTTATCTGAAGAATCGTGATTAAATTATAGTATCGAACTTATCACAACGACTCCACCAAAAATATAGGACTCTCCAGCCTCTCCACAGGTCCTATGTTAATACCCAATGCCACATGTTACTGCCACACACAAATGTGGGAGTACCCTGCTATCTGTGATTGCAGAAACGGTCGTCTGATCTTATAGCATCGTACCACTGTGTCACCTCTCATCCGTAAATTCTCCCGTTTTGTACTGACGAAGAAAACAGAGCTTACCCTCATCTCTCGAGTCTTGCCAGCTAGAGCAAGAGCTGGCCACATTGTCGTTAGATAACAACTCCAATTGACATGTGTAACAATGTCATCCTTTCGTTGTTGTCCGACACAGGTCTAGCTTCTGACGCTAGAAAGGACACGACATCACTCACCAATAGAGTAAACTCCCAAACAGATTGATCACCCTCTAACAATCGAAAAAACAGCGAACCCGAGTTCCAACCACTGGACCAGCCCTCAGCTTTTGCTCTCTAATGAGGTCTAGGAACTCTGAGTCGGACAGTAAGGCCGTGGGCCCCCAGGAAGCTACTCATCCATGAGGCACCTGCGTCCACTCCCTTGAGACACACGCACAAACTTGAGACTCTTTCCTCGGCCCACGTCAGGTTACCTCCCACTTTGCCACCCTCTAGTCTGCTCGTACTCGCGGGTGTTCATGCGAGTCGTGCTGGATGTGTGACGGCGTAGGCGTGTACTGCGAAAATTGGCAACTTCGCCATTTCTCTCAATCATTAACTTTCTTTCCTAATATATCTAAGTTAATTATTCACTGCTGCATCCCCCAATGAGTTACAACTCGATGCTATCCACTCAGGAGCACCCCTGTCTCAGGCAGACTCTAGCTGGTGTAGTTGTGGTCCGCCATAGCGCGCGCTCGCCTGTCTTCAGCACGACCACAGCTGTGCCATAGCAGGGTGCAAGGTGGACCAGCCACACTTCGCAAGTAAAGAGGTGGTATGGAGGCAGAGCAACGTGAGTCGTGAGCTACAGCGGGAAGCCCAGAGTTCTAGTGTCCTGGAGCGAGATGGACACCTAGTCCATCAGCGAGCGAGACCAGGACTCGCTACGGTAATACTTGTGCGTAACCAATTGCTGACCCCACGTCTTCAAACTCTTCATTCTACGCATGGTAAGCCATAGGGCGGTAGATGTGTGCGACCGCAACTTGGTGGCTCCTTATAGCAACTGATATGAGGGTAGGGGAGTGACGTCGTACATGAGCGCTGGGAGGCTCCCTAACTTTCGCAGCTGGGCGCAAGCCCTTTCCCATAGTGGTTGCGTGCTCTGTGTCCTCTTGTTGTACTAAGGTTCTTAACTGAGTTCTCATCCATCTTAACGTGTGGGAAGTTGACCACAAGTATCTGCCAAGGCCTCTAGAAACTCGTTCACCGCGGAAATGCGGAATCGGGAAGCGCGGTTGGGCTCGATACCCCATGGACATCAAGCGTCAGTTTCCTAAGCGTGGTTTGTCGACGGCCTGTATACGACCCAATGCAAAAAGGAAGCGTACGGCACACTGGGGCAGTGAGCCACTCATCCTCCAAGCTGCTCCCAAGGCGCCCTGGAGGCCGTCCGATAAGGGACGCTTGTGATAGTCACAGGAAGGGGGGAGTGGTGAGAATAGTTGGAGATAGTGTGTTACGCGATTGCGCCCGTCTACACAGCGCAGTTAGCGCGCTCCGATCCTGGTTCCTACAACTAGCATGTATGAAAGTGCTACCGTGCGATGCTGAACGCTAAAACTCCACAGTGTGCTGCTTCTCCCAGGATTCTGTCCACGCTTTACCACGTCCTTCCTGGGATATCTGGGACTCGCAGATGTGAGAGCCTCCTATGTTAGTGAAAGACCGGTGCAATGTGTCGCCCTTAGAGAGGAGCTTCTGGATGGCCATTGGCCTCACGCGAAGTGAGCTCAAAACGTACTAGTTTGAGCAACCGTCACACTAGAAGCGCAACTGCCTAGACCATGTCACTTGTCCTGGGTTCATAGCGGGCTAGATCAACCCTGTCTGTCCTGTCCACGTGGGGCAGGCTCTTGGCCATTACATGTCTCTGTGGCAGCTCTTCGGGCCATATTTCTGGGGCACATGCCACGTGATCCGTGCATGGGCAGTGGGCAACTCACATCGACATCTGCATCACGCAAGCTGCCGTGCACTTGTATTGCGCTTCAGTTGTTACATAACTCACATAACGAAGGCATTTGCGTCTGCCCTGAGCAAACACCCGCCTGCGCCGCGACGGGCCTCGGTATGCGTTTTTAGGCAGCAGGACAAAAATGCGGCTGTCAGGGCTGTTCTTGGAGTGCCTCTAGCATAACGTAATGGTCCAGGCTCACGGCTCCTGGCAGTCCCCCATGCCCATCTGTCACGATGGCATGTGCCCCCAGAAAGTTGGTTGGCCCCAGCCCCAGGACATGAATGGCAGGCTCCAACAGGCAGCCCAAGACGTAGTCTGAATGCCATCTCTGCTCAAAGCTGAGCCTCTGGGGAGGCTCCCAGTCCCCACATGGGCCTCATCATGGTTCATTGTTCAGCTAGACCAAACCCTGGGGCCCAGAGGACATCTAAGCAGAGCTGGCCACAGGCTCCAACTACTCTTCCACTCCCCTTCTGTGACTATCACAAGTCCTTACGCGCCCAGGGCTGCTGGAGCAGCTGGAGTCTCATGCCCCAGTGGCTACGTTCTTTGCTAGCCTCACCCTTAGAACTGACCTCATGGGAGACAAGGCTTCGATCCATCCCGGCATCCTGAGGGCTGTACTTCACTTCCCACAGCCTTAGGGTGAACTCTCTGACAAAGAGGCCCAGAGAGCAACCCTGGGAAGGGGCTGGCCCTGGGATACCAGCCAGTAGACACTCCACTAGATTATAGACACAGACCCACGCCCTAGGCTCCTTCAAGATGAAACTGGTGTTCATTTTGGGTTCCTCTGCATACAGACCCCCAAACTGCCACACATAGTCCCTCAGGACACGTAGCTGACCCCAGTGGTGATAGCAGGGATGACAATAATTGTGGTCAGTGACGAGATGACACGTTATAGTGGATAGAGAGGCCTTGTACCCTCGGACATCAGACACCGATGACATCAAGAGGTAACCTGCAGTGGGCGGAGGCAGGGTCTGGGCCCAGGTGTCCTGGAGAGTCCTGTGGGGCCCAGCTATGCAGCCGCCTTTGAGGGCTTCAACTGCTTGATTATTGATTGATTAATTTGATCAATCTGTTTTGGATTTTTGGAGATCTTTTATCCAAAATGCTTGTCACAAGAAGCATTTCACATTTTGGAGTTTTTCTTAACTTGGAATATCTGCACATGTATAATGTAGAGTCCCTTGTAGATGGGACTCAAGTCCACGCTCAAAATTCATTTGTATTTTGTGTATATGCTAAAGGAAATTTTATATAAATTTAAAGTAATTTTCTACCTAAAACAAGGAATTGTGGTGTGGAATTTTACACTTGTGACATCGTGCTGGCTCACGAAAACACTGGAATTTCAGAGCTCTTGAGATTTCAGTTGTACATTAGAGCTGTGCAGTTTTGTCCCATGGGCCTGAGGCAGTGAGGCAGTCCTGTATGACCATTCTGCACTCAGCAAGCAGGAAGGAAAGGTCCAGTCCTGCTAATGGACTGTCCCCTCCACACAGCAGGTGCATGGCTCTAGGCCTTTGTGTGTCTCTGTTGCCTGTACACACTCCTGTGGCACAGAGTAGGTGCTCATCAAACACTGAGGTAACACTGAACACATTGGTGTGCCACTCACGGACTGAATTAAGAAGATCCTGGGCCCCCAGACCATGGTTGGGATGATGACGACAGTGGTAACCCTGGCCAATGCCTGCAGACTTGGCGATGGAGGCTTTGTAGGCAACACTACCTTCAGACCCTCCAAACTCCACAGGGAAGAAACTTTCTCGCTGGGCTCCTGAGGCTCCAGGGTCACACAGCTGCTTGGTAGCAGGGCTGGAATTCAAAGGCAGGCTGGGCTGCAAGGGCTGGCAGATATGAGCTGTGCTGGGTTCTTCCTGACCTAGCGGGAACACAGTGGCCTAACTGGAAAGTCACTAATGCTAACCCCAAGGGTCCTGGCTTCCGGAAACCTCTCTACCCCAGGCAGCAGAACCAGTCCCTGTCAGCAGAGGTGGCAGCTGCACCCAGGGTGGTGGAATGCCTATGACGCCTCCAAGAAAGGTGGCTCCAGGAGACGAGCAGCCAGCTTGGCCCTTAGGTCCCAGGGCTCCTGGCTTCACGAGTGACCAACTCCAGTGTTAGCAACAGAATCAAACTCCCAGGAGCCACTGGGGTGTTCCCCCATCCCAGTCCCAGCCAAGGCCAAGCTCTGTTCTCCCTTCAGTGATGAGGTGCCCAGGGCCAGGCCATTTTTAAAGCAGACAGAGGAAGGCACGCTAGTCACAGAAAGCGCAGCTAACGAGTCAAATGCTAAGCATATGCCTACAGCACTTTCACTTTTTAATTATTATTAGTTATAATTATCCGGCTGGATCTGACAGCAGCAGCAGCAGCACCAAGAAGCAAGGGAAGTGGTTCCTCCATTACCCATCTTATCAGACAGGGGCTCCGAGAGCGGGCTCAGCATCTGCAGACTATAGCCTGCCTTCTCTCTCTCTCTCTCTCTCTCTCTCTCTCTCTCTCTCTCTCTCTCTCGTTCTTTTTCTGCTTGTGTTCTCCTTCCTACTTCCCAAGTGTTCAAAACATATAGTAAAATATATGGGAGAAAAAAAAGGAAGGGATGGATGAAAAGATGTTGGATGACTGTGTAGGTAGATGGTGGATGTAGAGGTAAATGAGTGAGTGGGTGGGTGGATGGATGGATGAATAGGTGGATGGGTGGGTGTGTGGATGCATGGATGGATAGATGGATGGGTGAGGCGTAGGTGAGCACGTTGTGGGTGGGTAGACAGGCTAATGAATGGGTGGGTGGGTAGATGCATTGGTAGATGGACAATGTAGAGGAGATGAGTGGGGAGATGGATAGGTGGATGGATGGATAGGTGGATGGATGGATGGATGGATGGATGGATGGATGGATGGATGGATAGATGGATGGATCTGTCAATGAATGAATGGGTAGGTAGGTTGTAATGGGAGGATAAGTGTATGGGTAGGTGGATGGGTGGAGGGAGGAGAAAGGGATGGAGGGAGAGTAGGTGGATAGATGGATGGATGGATGGATGGATGGATGGATGAATACATGGATGTGTGATGGGTGCATAAGTGGATGGATGGATGATGGGTGAAACAGGTAGGAAGACAAATGTGGTGAGTAGATAAGATTGGTGGAGGAGTGAATAGAGGGGTGATAGGTGGATTAATACGTGGATAGGTGGCAGATCTATGGTGGACGATGGAGAGTAGGAGATGGGCAGGAAGACGACTAGAAAGTGGGTTAATGGATGGGTGGGTGGGTGGCAGAAGTCTTCATCCTCTAAAATCTCACATTTGCACAAGAAATCAGGAATATACGGGTTATTTCTAACTCGTATTGGCAAAGGAGTCTAGAGCTAAATCAAGGACTGGAAAAGCCAGAGGGAAGATGAGGGAGAGCATCCCAGAGATGGGGCCACTTGGGCAGGGTTAAAGAAGGGCAAGGAAGGGTGTTCCAGCGGGAAGATGGGCAGATGCCTCACCCTGCCTTCTCCACTTCAGGTCTGGGATGAAATGTTAACCTTTCTTGACCATCCAATCCAATTGTTCAGCCTTAACTTTCTCTGAGAGAGAAAGAGGGAGAGAGAGAGAGAGAGAGAGAGAGAGAGAGAGAGAGAGAGAGAGAGAGAGAGAGAGAGAGAGAGAGCGAGCACACCTCTACACTACCTCCATCACAATACAATTCATGAACTTACTGGCTTACTGTATCTCCCACAGAATATTACCTGTGTGGGTAAAGTCCTGTTTGTGTCCCAGCTTCACCTGAGGCTGCGGAAATGTCACCAGGTTGTGAGTGTGTGATAAATGAAAATGGGAGAAGGGACTGGGCAAGAAGGGTCCCAGCAGAACTCAGACCACACCCCTGGCTCACAGACACCTCCCCCTGGCTGGGCACCAGGATCCAGCCTGGCAGGGCAGGGTTCTCACCATCAGCCTGCTCCGGGTTGCTTGTTAGAGCACCAGCTCTGCTTTTAATCAATTGTAATCATTTCGCTGGAAGCGGCATGATTAGGCACACACAAGCAAACAGCGTGAGCTAATCCTTTAAACAGGCCCGCTCGGTGCTGTGCTGGCCGCTTGGCCGCCGCGGGCCAGCTCGGAATCACTTCCTACGGCCCCTGGCTTTGTCACTGAGGGCCTCAAGAGTCCAGGACACGGAGAAGGCCCATAGTTCCTTCCCCCTGCCCAGTCCACCAAGAAGTGTGTGTGTATAGCCATGTGAACGTGTGTGTGCGCGCGCGCGCGCGCGTGCACGCGCGTGCGTGCACAGGCGCACACGTGAGTGCACATGTCATGAACTACAAGTGCCCAGGCAGGTGGTTGTCCCCACCAGCTCAAAATGCCAGAGCGTTACTTTGGAAGAAAAAGAAGTTACAGCTCTACAACTCCACCCACAGTGTGACAGAACCACACAAGTCCTGAACACTGTAAGAAGCCGGACAAGCAGTACCAAGAAGCAGGAGGTCTCAGGCACTGCATTCACCATGGCAGAGTTATCCCCTCTTCTCCACAGCCCAGCCTTAACAGAAGCCACCCCGTGGCTCCTCTGCAGGCCTCCAGCCTGAGCCTGCCAGGCCTGGCTCTGGCAGGGCAGCCCCACCAACAGCCTCCCCACCTAGCTCGCCCAGGAGCGCTTTCTTTTCCATCCCCTGTTACTGCCCCTCCTGCTACCTGCTTGGCCCAACTACTAAAATAGTTCTGGGTCCCCTGACAACAAGGCTTTTTATAGTTCAGCACTGCAGGCCTCATTTAAATCTATTAGCTCATATAAATGGCAATTTATTTAAACTTTGGAGGGTTTCTGTTTGCCTCAGTAGCAAAGACAATCTGGTTTGGGGGGGGGACTTCTGTCACTTACTTGTGACCTCAGACAAAACTCCCAAACCTCCCGGAGCCTCAGTTTCCGTTTCTGTACATGTCTGTACACATGTACTCCATGTCTGGAGCAACTCAAGGCTGTGCTGAGACAAACTATGCCAACTGCTAGAGACAGGGTTGGGTCACGGCAGGAAGGAAGCAAGAGTTTGTCACCACTGTTGTTCAGCCCACTCAGGGACGTGGCCACCGTCAGAGCCCAGCCCTGGAGGCTTGGTAGCAGTGCACTGGCCCAGGCATCCCGGTGAAGAGCAGAAGGCAGAGCAACCCCGAAGAGGGGAAGGGCATGCCATCCGTGCTCTGTTAGAGGGCACAGAGGTGCCCAAGGGGATGTGGAGACAGCTGGGCTGGGCGGGCAGAGTCTGCCGCCCCTTCCTTTGGGTTGGCTTACCCTGGCAAGGGGCCGAAAGGGCCCCAGGCCTTCATCTGCTGAGGCCTGCGGCTGTGAACACAAGGCCAACAGCCCTGGCATTTTCCGAGTGTCTTATTCCCTAATCATATCTCCATCCTGCCCCTGCTGAGCCAGAGAAAAGGCCAGGGTCACAGGAAATGGAGGCAGGGGGGCCTATAGCCATGTCCTCCCGACCCCCTGATCTCAATGCTTCTCTCCAAGCCTCAACATGGCCGTCTGCTGCACACAGCATTCAGGCTAGTGTGGTTGCCTCAGATGGAAGTTCTCAGAGTCCTGCTTTGTTCCAGCTCAGAAAATAGAACTCCAAGAGGGAAGGGACCTTACAAATCCATACGACCTTCAAATTGCCTAAAAGGGAACTGCAGAAAACAATGGTCAGACCATTGACCGCATGGTCTTTCCTGTGTCCACCTTGTGCCAGGCATTTCTGCGCGGAAGGACCGGACTCCCCGCACTGTACAGATAAGGAAGCCAACGGCCACAGGCCGCACGGTGAAGACACAAGAAAAGCACAAGGCGATTGCAGAGAAGATGGAGCCCCACTGCCTAAGGGACACTTGGCTCTTGCGGACAGGACCCCAAGAACCCAATGTCACCTCCTGCTCTTTGGTTTCCAGAACGCCCTGAGGCTTTAGCTCTCTCCAGAGAAGAAAATCAGGAGTAGCCGATCAAACATCATGCCTTTTCCCAAAGCTTGGGATCCCCGAAGCTTGCTGGGAAGCCTCTTCACCCCAGAGTTGCAAACACTTAGGGACAAAGGGCTCCTGGAAACTCCCTGAGGTCAGCCTGGGTCCCCATGCCCAGCATGTGGCCTGAGCGCACAAGTGTACTGTGTGTGCCTGGGGGCGGTGACAGAAGTCCTTCTTGTCCCCTCCTGTCATTGGCCCACCCACAGGCACTGACACTGGTCTGCTTTCTGTACTGGAACATTCTTGTTTTTCCCAAAATGTCATGTCGGAATGCACATGGCAAGTCCTGTGAGTCTGACCTCTCCTGCTCTGCCTGAGAAATCCCTCCAGGTTATTTCAACATGCATAGACACTGTCCAGGAAGTGTCACCCACTCACCAGGAGTGAATAATGGGAGCTTTCACTGTGGGACCGCTGCCAGCGTGGCTGCTGTAGTTACTAGTGTAGGGTGTGTGTGTGGGGGGGGTCATCTCAGCTCCTCTCTCTCTGGACAAACGCCCTGGATTGATTCTGGGGAACGGCAGCTGTGTGCTTAACTTTCTTTTTGTACTGTGGCTCTACCATGTTGAATTCCCGCGGCGGGGTGCCAGAGTTCCTGGCTCTCAGGCCCCAGGCCCCAGACAGGCGCCCAGCTTTCTGTATTGGCCTGGCTTCAGCCACTCTGGTATTGTGGGTGGCATCACACTGTGGCTTTCTCTACTCCTTCCTGGCACAACTGACATTCATCTTCTCCGGGAGACCTGCCTGTCAAAAGGTTTTGCTCATTTCATTGAGTTTTAGAGTTCCTTACACATTCGTCCAACATTGCCCGTCAGCCCTGTGATGGGCAAGGACCTCTTCCCAGCCCGTGGCTTCCCATTCTCTCGGCAGTGTCTTTCCAAAGCACAGTTTCAAAAATCTGGATTTAGGATGTAAATCAGCCTTCTCTCCTGCTTGGGCTCCTACCACAACGGAAGTGGAGCCGAACCTCCGCGACCCTGCCTTCACCTGTGCTCCAGCTGCTCCTCCTTGCCCACTAGGCCCCGCCCTTTGCTTGGGCTGGGCTCTGCCTGCTCTTGCCCCAGCTGGACACACATCTCATAACAGCCGCAGACCCTTGCACACATGGCTCTCTGCCACAGAAGCTTGCCTGCTCACCAACTAAACTTTAGCCCTAGAACTGGTACTAGGTACACACTGAGCCCTCCACACACACGCACCACAGAGATGAGCAACGCCCCGTCGTCTCCTCTCATGCTCCCAGCCATGCATAAACACAGTTTATCCCAAGTCCTTTGACTCAATCTCAGCAGAGCAAGGGGAACTCGGAGGAAGTAAGTTTGCACTTCCCTTTCTGGCAACCGAGCCCTATGAAGGCACCCGCTCTTCAGAGGCAGACGCAGAACAAGCCTGCAGGCGTCCAGCGCTGTCACCCTTCTGGCCCCACAGGAGAACATTCCAGTCCTGCTCAGACCTACACTGTGCATCTTCTCCTCAAGTCCTCTTGGCCCACCGACTCTAGCTTCGGAGAGCCTCCTGACTCAACATCATGTGGTCCCAAGAGGCAGTTGAGGCCCAGCCAAGGCGGGCGTCCTGGCTGGCCTCACTGTCTGTGGCTCCACAGGTTCTTACATGGCACTCAGGAGAACCCTCAGCCTCGCTTTCTTCACACAAACAGGACAATCCAGACCAGCTTCAGTTAATGGCGATGAAATCGTGGGGCCTGAACACCCTCCTCAAACCCAGAAAATTGCTATTCAAGTTACTTAACGAAAGCCATTATTTGCATAGATTTAGTGTTGCTACACTTCCCATTTAAATGGTCTGTAATTAAAATAATTAATTGCAGAAAATAGTAACTTGTTAAGGCTATAATTTAGGGAGGTTCTTGTGCTTGAGGATTCCACTCAAAGGTTATTAGGGTGACCAGGGAACCAGTGGCTTCTAGGGACCTCTTTTCCCTTTTGGTAGTGCTGGAGATGGGTCCCAGGACTTGTGCATGCTAGAAAGCACTCTACCACTGAGCTACATCCCCAGTCTCTAAAATCTTATTTAAGGCAAGGTCTAACTTACCCAGGCTGGCCTTGAACTTTTGATCTTCCTGCTTCAGCTTTCTGAACAGCTAGGATTATAGGCTTGGTTATTCTTGGGTTGGTCCTTAGCCCAAGGTTAGGCAGAGGCAAAGTGAGGCACAGTATGTTACCCTAGTTTCCCAATACCTGTACATTCAGGAAGTCAAGCTAGTTCCCATGGTGCCACTGATGTGCCACAGAAACGGGAACAGAGTCTCCTCTTTCAGGGAGGAACTTGTTTGTTTGTTTGTTTATTTACTTACTATTTATTATGTATCTCTCCCTTCCCACCCTCACGAGCACACATTCTGTGTGTGTGTGTGTGTGTGTGTGTGTGTGTGAGAGAGAGAGAGAGAGAGAGAGAGAGAGAGAGAGAGAGGGAGGGAGGGAGGGAGGGAGAGAGAGAAAGAGAGAGAGAGAGAGAGAGAGAGAGAGAGAGAGAGAGAGAGAGAGAGAGAGAGAGAGAGAGAACATGCATGATGCATGTCTGGTGCAAATGTAAAGACCAGAGAAGAAAGTTGGGTGTCTGTCCTCATCTTCCACATTGAGGGGGTCTCTTGGTTGTGTGTTGCTGCATACACCAGGCTAGCTCTCCCGTGAGAGAGCGTCCAGGGATTCTCCCGTCCTCACCTCCCATCTCACTGTTGAAGCAACAGGATTACAGGTATGAGCTACAGCACCTGACTTTACAAGAGTTTTGGGAATTGCGAAGCCAGAGCATCACATATACGTAGCAAGCACTTTACCCAGTGAACCACATCTTCCAGACCCTCAGGGAGAAGTCTTAAAGCCAATGAGAAGAGAGCAGTTGTTCCCCTCGTGGGTCTGGGACAACGGAAGAGGACAAAGCCAGCCAGGAGTAAGAAAGGAGAGGTGTATAGCAACTGTGACTTGATGTACTAACAACAGTGCTTTAGACACACTAAGGTGTTCTTAAGCAGCCTGTCCTGTTGGGTTACAGAAAGCTTCATCCTTCAGGGGATCCTGGCCTACTCTGATAGATGGGCCACACATGTAAGGCAGGTAGGGTAGGACAGGCTGTGAAAGCTGTATTTGGGAGAAGGGGCATGTGCTGCCAGGCGGACGAGGCAGCTTCCCAGGCTGCCCAGTATGATTTGGTTGCTAGCCCTGGTCCTTCGGACTGGCTCCTCAATATCCTCAGCACAGAGGCTCAGAGTACGGACCCAAGACAGCAAGAAGGACCTGAGCCTCCACTGATGGTGGTCTCCTGGAAGTGGAGCCCCTCCCTGGCCTACTCTGTTTAACTGGATGCCTAACTCATCCACACTGGGGAGGGAGTGAAGGCCACAGGAACAATATAAGAATGTACAGGAGCTCAGAGGGTTTGCCAAAAAGAAAAGAACCCAGTACTCTTCAAAGCCTTGTCACTCAGCCAGAGCTGAGCTCAATCAGGACTCAGCGAGCCAATGGCAAATTCCCGTTTGCATTTTTCCTGGGTCTATTTTCAACCATTATGCAGACAGGGTGATCTGTAGCCTCAAGAAGAAGGCCCAGGCCGGTGGTGATGCACACCTTTAATCCCAGCACTCGGGAGGCAGAGCCAGGTAGATCTCTGTGAGTCCGAGGCCAGCCTGGTCTATACCAGACCTGGTCTATATCAGTAAGATCCAGGACAGGCACCAAAACTACACGGAGAAACTCTGTCTCAAAAAATCAAAAAAGAAGCAGAAGAAGCAGAAGCAGAGGCAGCAGGAGGAGAAGGAGGAGGAGGAGGAGAAGGAGAAGAAGGAGAAGAAGAAGAAGAAGAAGAAGAAGAAGAAGAAGAAGAAGAAGAAGAAGAAGAAGAAGAAAAAGAAAAAGAAGGAGGAGGAGGAGGAGGAGGAGAAGAAGGCGGCCTAGGAAAGTGATGGGTGACTGTCAGCCTCCTGCTCTGGGTGGGTGGAAGGTCACTGGGTGCAGGCACAGTACTGCACAGGTATGAGGTAAGTGTTGCCCTGCGGGCTGATCCACCTGTGAGCACAAGGCATATCTTCAGGGATCTTGTCACACGCCAGCTCCCTTCTGCTTCCTCAGCAGCCTCAGCTCCCTGACCTGTGCATTCAGACAGTGACGCTCGGTCCCGCCCTCAGGAATCCGAGCATGGAGTGGCGGTGTAGCTTGTGTGGAGAAGCTGATTGCTTCGCTTCCCAGTGGAAGGGGGAAGAGCTGGCGTACTTATTACCCCTCCCTCCTCCTCCTCCTCTCTGCATGGTGACCATGGAAACATAGATGGGCATGGACCCTCTGTGGGCACAGGTCACCAAATACCATGAACTCTGCCTGGATCTGCCACATGAACGACAAATAAGCCTTTGTTCCAGGCTACAGTAATCTCAAGGATGCCGCTGCTGCAAGCTGACCTCCCCTACTGTTACTGATAGCAGTGAGTCCCAGTGGGCAGCATTGCTGAGCATCCGTGTGCCTTGGTTCCAGTGGATGGGAGTCCGGTCCCTGGGACTGCAGTGCTGAGCTGTATGAGTCTGCCACCCCTCAGTGTATGCACTGCCAGTGCCAATGATGGTGCATGGGTGGGAGGAACTCTCCTTCACATAGTGACGCTATTACAAGGCATGACTTTCGTGTGCACATGAGTGGTATTTCTGGTGGGCATGTGCACTCTTTCATGTTAATAAGAATTTCCTGGAAAAAACAGTGGGACAGAAAATTCTGGATCCAGATCCAGATCCAGATCTTCAGAAAATCAATGCCAAGTAAAAAGAGAAGGAGGCCCATGGGACTCAAGGGCAGGGTTGCAGGTGTCCATCCAGTGGCGCTCTGCATGAGGATCCCTTGGCTATGGCAGATTCTGGAGGATCAAGACAACTGGTGGAGACCCCTGTGGCCTCCTGAGGGCCACACTGGCCTCAGTACTTGTTGCCCTTCCTCTGAGCTGGAGCCAATAGATCTCCACTCCTTTTTATACTCCAATCGCCTGGGCAGAGCTGAATTCAGGTTGCATGAGCAGCCACATAGGCCTCCAGCCACAAAGCCAAACCCAGCCAAATACTATCAGATAATCTGAGTGGGGAACAGAAGGAAGGGGCCCACTCGGAAGCATGATGGGTATAAGCTGGAGTCTCCTGCTCCAGGCTCAGCCTCCTTCTGTAGGCTCCCCCAAGAATCCACAGGCTGGCACACGCTAGGCTAGCTGGTCAAGAGGGCAGCCGCTGGTGCCGTGGGGCTGGCACACTCACCTGCAACTCTGTCTGGAAGAAGAACTTCTGTGGGCACTGCGAGCAGTCGTAGATTTTGTCCTCTTGCCCATGCACGGCGAAGATATGCTGCTGTAGCTTGTTGGCCTGGACGAAGACTGCACACACACACACACACACAGACAGTCAGAGACCAGCCTCGGCCACAGCCCACCACCTCTCAAAAGTAGGGATCACCCAGGCATGCGTAGGGTTGACCATGGGCTACTTCTGGGAGCATTAGTCCCTATCAGAGGACACTGAAGTGGATAAGCTAAGTTTTGCCACTTGGGAGCTGTGCAACCTTGGGAAAGACAATTAAGCTCTCTGGGCTCTGTACCTTCCTTGGAACACTGGCGTTAACTGTAGTAAACACCTCACTGGCTATCTAGGAGGGACATATGGGCAAATATGAGTGAGGTGTCTAAAAAATAATGAAGAAGTGCATGTTAAAGACGGTGACTGTATCCTCTATCAGCCGAATGCCTTCACACTGCAAGGCAGTCATTGTTATCCCGTCTGAGAGAGAAGAAAACCAAGGCTCCAGGAACGTTGAATGACTTGCCCAAGGTCCCACTGCAAGCAGGTTGCCGAGATAAGATTGGAATTAGGTCAGCATAGCACAGTGCCTGGTACCAAGCAGTTCGTCAACCCCATGGACCACTGCTCTCTCTGGTCGTCAGGGTTACTGTCTGCATCCTTGCACACAATGCTAACAGATGGGCAGGGGATCCTGAGCTGGGGGAGGGACCAGGGTGTTCCGTGGTGGCTGGGCCCCTAGAGGCATGCGCATACACATGTGTGTCATGAGCAGGTCACAGCGGTGGCTTTCCTTCCCAGTGGCAGCAGTCTCCGTGGTAGCCCAGTCCTGGGCACACCCAGGAGGTCACCCAAAGCAGCTGTGTGTCTGGGACGTGAGCACTTCAGAGAGAGCCTCCTGCCAGGCGCCCCCCTGGGGTGGGCTTCCCGCAGCGGTAGACAACAGATGTCAGGGAGGCCGGAGAGCCTGCTCCCTGTGCACACCGGCTGCCATCTGGGCGGCAGGAGGGGGCCAGCAAAGCCCCCCGAGATGTGCCTCAGGCCGGGACAGCCGCTCACTTGCTGGGGCTGGCAGCCAGCCTGGGGGCTGGAGACTTGGCCAACAAAGCTGCCCTCAAGCTGCTTGGTTGAAGCCTGGCTGGGACAGGGGGCTCAGAGGCTGCAAGTGGAGAGTGTACAGAGCGGCCCCCACTGATGCTGGATGGAGCTCAGGGCTCCACGGAGCATGGAGGAACCCAGGAAGGGGCTGACTAACAGCAACAGAGATGCCGAGGCTGGCGTGGACAGCCGCTCGGCTGCAGCAGGAGGAAGGACAGGAAAGGTGTCACCCAAGCTACCCAAGAGGAAGGGACAGATGAGCTATGGGTCAGCTTGCTATTCAGGGAGACAGGGCTTCAAAGGGGAGGGGGGTGCTGAGAGGCTGGGCTCCGGCCACAATACAAGGCAGGTTCCTCCCCACTCCCATGCATCCTTGTCAGGCCCACATGGGTACCATACCTGTGAAGCACACGGGGCACTTGAAAGTACCACCCATGCCCTCGAAGCTGTGCTCGATGAGGTGGCAGAGGAGCTTGGCTGGGGAGTCGAACATCTGGTTGCACAGCTTACACTCGTGGTTAATGCCTTCCTCTGCAAGGGAAAGTGACAACTTCAGTGACCTCACACAGCAACAACCAGCGCCGAGGCACCCTGCACCGCTCCTGAGACTCCCCACGACACCCCACCCCAGCTGCAGGTCACCCTGCGCTAGTGCATCCCTGGTCACTGGAACGGAAGCTGGTGCAGGGACCACAGACACAAGCCATCTCTCGGATTGGGATGGCCCAGTCCTGACTCTTGCAGCATCCAGGCCTTGGGTTTAGATGTAGGCCTCGTGGTTTTTCCTCTGGTCACAAGCCATGTTCAACAGCTTGAGTTCTGAGATCCTGCCGAAAGCGGGGCACGCTGGGTACTCGATGGTGAAGAGAGTAACCAGGTCTTTAAAAATCCAATTGCATATTCATGGAGTGTGCTCGATGTGCCAGGAACTGGCTAGAATGAGCTATGCATTCTTCAGAGAACGAACGAGATAATGTCTTTCCCTCATTCCAGTGGGGATGGAGGGCGTGGAGCATTGGTTGGTAAGCTGGGTGTGGGGGTTACTCCAGAAGGGAGGGACCCGAGAGGGACAGAGTGGGAGAAAGTGGATGAGGGAGTTTGGTGAGACCCTAGAAGAAGTAGCAACAAGCAAGCTGGCTCTTTCGTGGAAAGAGCTGCCTGTGCTGTGGGTCGCAAGAATGGGCAGATTCTTCGATCTGCTTCCTACCAGAACAAATGCTCCCATGTGGGAGCTGCTACAACAGCTACGCCTTCACTCAGTGGTGCCCAGAGAGAGGAATGAGTCGAGGACCGTGTCCTGCCTGCTCCCTTGCTGGGCTTGAGCTGAGACCCATGCATTCAGCCCAGTGGTCAGAGGAGGGGCGGGCTCCCTTACTTGAGTACCTCAGTGTGCCTCGGTATCCTCTCTTAGAAGCCCTCAGTATCATCCTCCCTCTTATAGTCAAGGTATGAATTAATGAGTTAATTTATATAAAGCAGCACACAGCACACAGCCAGTGCTCAATTAGTGTTTACTGCTGGGCATGGCTGTTTTGGCAAAAATGCAATCTGGGACAGCCAAGGACACAGCCCTCCCTCGGCTCCCCGGGGGAACTGGGCTCACCAAAGGTGCCAGGTGCTCTGATTTGCCCTCAAAGGCAAGAATTAGGTAGCAGAGGGGCCCTGCTGGTGGCAAGCCACAGACACAGATGGGCTGAGCCTCCTGGCGAGTCCCTGGGTCCCCAGGCCCTGGCAGGAATACTGGGACAGCAGGCTCTCATTCCCCTGGCCCGGCTCGTCCCCCACACCCTGGGCACCCCCACCGCTGAGTCGCACACTCGGATGTGCAGGTGGGCCTGCCCCACATAGCCCAGTGGCTGGAACCTGCCGGGTTTTTGTCGTGTCCCCGGAGCCCCAGCAACTAGGCCACGTGCACCCGGCAGAAATGCGAGCAGATCTTCCCTCCACGCTAGTGGAGGAGAGACTCATTGACAAGTTTGGGGACGTGGGGCAGGCTCAGCACGCTTGCCACAAAGGCCCCGCGCACCTCCTCCACTCCCCCAGGGGAGATACTCATTGTAATTAGCGATGACTTCCAGTGTGGGGGCTGCCTCTAAAGACCCCCCAACATGCCCTGCCCTCCTCCCCATTCCACCAACAACGCTTCTCAGAGCCTGGTGTGTGGATGAATGAATGCCCGCAAGAGTGGATGAGAACCACCCTTCTGTGCGTCCGCCTTGCCATAGGCGGACGGTGGCGGCGGCGGCGGCAGCGGGGGGGCTCCGTTCACGACTGAGGCCGGGGTAAGAGCCACAGCTGCGAGAGGTTTCCGCAGAGCTTTCCAACAGCGGAGTCTCAGAAGCAGCGCGGCTGACTAGGAAATGGATTTCCAGGAAGAAGAAACGGGTTCAGAGAATGAGGTCACTTGCTAAGATTGGGGTGTTGCTCTGTGCAGGATACAAAGCTTATCACTCGTGTGTGGCCCACCCCCACCCCACCTCACCCTCTCACACTGCTCCAGGAGCCAAGACTTTCCAGTCCCAGCACCTGTGGGCAAGGATGCTGCAGCCTGGCTGTCTTGTAGCTCGCAACACACAGGCCACCTAGAGCAGGGCTCAGGAAGCCGTCCTGAGGCGAGGCGCCCAGCTGGGCCTCTGCCCCGGTCTGGCTAGAGCTGGCTCTACAGCGGGGATGAGTGATGGCTGCCGGCTCTGACTCCAAACAGCGCCTTTCACCGCTTGCCTGTGCACGGGGCTGGGGCCGTCTGATATACAAACACCGCGAGGACAAAGAAGGCTCCTGCAACTTATAAATCAGAGAAATCATGTCTGACAGTCACTTTCCGTTTCCTGAGCGCCGAGCAATTCATCAGCCGCTCCCCTCTGATTCACAGAGGCAGCTCCGCCCAGCACCCGCGTTCATAAATATGTGCACAGTCAGGCGGCCCTGAGCCGCCAGCCGCTTGCGGGGGCCTAAACGGCTGACAAATCACAGCCCAAACCTGTGTCAAAGTGAGGTTCCGGGCTAATTAGATCAAAAGCCCAGCAGACAGACAACGCCTGTCTGGGACCCTTTCCTCTATCTCCCCCAAGTGCTTAAAAGAGTCAGACCTGGGGAAGGGGGAAGAATAACACACGCAGAAAGTCCGAGTGTGAGGGGGACAAAGAGCCTGGGGGATCCCGCAGACCTGGGAATGTCTTCCCCTCAGCACGGCCTTTGATTTGCTCGTCTTCACAAACCGGGCTCCTCCCTACGGCAGGGTGGGCTGCACTCCCTGGGGTGCCCATCCAGTGCACCTCTGCCTAGAAAGCCAGCCCGGAAATGGGGGAGGGCCAGGAGGCGGTGAGGGACTGTCCTAGTTAGTGTGACAAACGCCGCTGGCTGGCAAGCGTGGTGCGTATGACCCACTGTCAGCAGACCCAGCCGCCTTCACTCTCACCCCCAGGCTCCGACAGCCTCTCCTTCTGTCCCAAGACAGCGGCATCCTCTGAGAATCACTTTTCTGAATTATATAAGATTGCGCGGAGCTTACCACACCTCGGAGCAGAACGACAAAGCTGTCTGGGAGCTCTCGGGCCTCTCCGCCCCAGTGCGGGAGCTGGGGGACTTTGTGAGTTAAGACTCGCTGCGATCACTTCCATCCTCCCTATTCTTTTTTTTTATAGCACATGACAGGCATCCATAAGAGAGACCTGAACACCTCAAGTGAGTTACACAGCCCCGCTCGTTTGTAAAGTGAAATGCAGATCTCGCCCTGAAATTCAGATCTGCCTCCTCCGGCTCCCTGTGAGTCATGCTGGCACAGGGAAGCTATTGATTTTGTATAATTTTTTTTTTTTTAAAGTGAAAATAAGCCGGGCATGGTGGCATACACCTGAATTCCAGCACTCGGGAGGACTGCTGTGAGGTCAAGGCCACCCTGGGCTACATATGGAGTTCAAGGCCAGCCGGTGCTACATAGCAAGAGCCTGCCTCTACGATGGTTAAACAAACAAACAAACAAACAAACAACAAATAATAAACAAAGTCACAATGTACCAGACAAACAAGTCAGCAAGCATGAAGCTTCCAGAGCCCCTGTTTTTCTTTTTCCTCTCCTTTGCTCAGGAATAATAAGTGTTAATTTTACACTTCATTTCTCAAAAAAATAATAGGATATGCTTTTGCTTAAAACCAAGTCAGCTCACTGGAACCTTTCAGGCTGAAACTGTGTCACCCAAAAGAGGAGCCGAGGGCTTTGTGGACGAGCGCCGTGCCGAGATGATAGCTCCCTGTAATGTCCCCGGCACCGACTTTTGTCTCCAAAAGCATTTGATCCGTGGCAGACACATACTTATTTCCATACAGGTCTTGGGGGAAGCTAGGAGGAGAGAGAGCCGATTATCAGAACCCTGAAGGTGAGACTCCCGTGAGTCCCGCTGATGTCAAAGGCAGGCCAAGCACACACTCCGAGGCCATAATTTGCTGCCTGGGAGGGAGAAGCAGCAGGCTGTGGAGGGAGTGGACAGGGCATTGTTCCTGGACTCCACTGAGCTGAGCAGAACCGCTCCAGACGTATTGCCTGATCTGGAGCTGTTGGCAGAGACTCGATGGGGGAAGCCACTGTCATCAGCGTTAATGTGTGTCCCTGTTTAGAAAGGGGATTGGGGACTGCTACCTTGTGTCGATGGGAGGCACAACTAGTCACTTATACTCAGGAAGTGACAATAAAGGACATGCAAGTCTGAACTAGAGACACGTGGGGTTGAGTCTCAGTGCCACCATCGTTTACTATTCATATTTGGGTAGTTCACTTAGCCTCTTCCTGCTCACGTTCCCGCTAGAAATCGGAAAGAATGCTCACAGGGGTTCTGCAAGGCTGGCAAGCAGATGACTTCTACCACAGACAGGACTTCTGCCCTTCTTGACGCTCTCCCCAAACATCCATAACCTCCACTTCTCATTCAGGTAGACCTCCTTGACGAGGCCCTCACTAAACCAGGGCAGTCTGCCCCCTTCCTTCACCTTCCCCACCCTGGGGTGCTCACTGCCACCACAAGGCTGTCCGCCGGGAGGCTGGGTCACAGGGTTGGGTGGGTAGATGGGGCGCCTGACAGCTTGCGGCTGCCACAGGTCATCCGGAAACAACGCACACAATGCCTGGAAAATCAGAGAAGGTGCTGGGAATGCTGTCGCATGCCTGTGGGCACTCCCAACCACACGGCTCTCTTATTATCTTTGGATCGTCTCAGAAGCACAGCTGTTTCTTGGCTCCCTCAGTTGACCCAAGAGCAGAGGGACCTTGAGAGAAATGAGGGTCCACGGACTCCATAGGACATGTATTCTTCTCCTCTCAAAGTCCACACTAGCCTTAGAAAGCACACAAGACTCGATGACCAGAGCCAGCAAGTCACTCTGTGTTCTTTAACCATTTTTCACATGCGTTGGTGTTTTGCCTGCGTGTATGTCTGTGTGAGGATATTGGATCCCCTGGAACTGGAGTTACAGACAGTTGTGAGCTGCCATGTGGGTGCTGGGAATGGAACCCAGGTCCTCCGGAAGAACAGTCAGTGCCCTTAACCACTGAGCCATCTCTCCAGCCCCCCTTAATAATTTTCTTTGTGGCAAGCTGACAGTGACACTCGGACTCCCGGACAAAAAGAGGTGAAGGCCACACACTTGCCCTCCAGTGCCCTGGACAGCCAAGGGGGTGTCCTGTCACCCAGATAAGCAGTGAACCACGGGTCAGAGCAACAAGCTGCATCCTCAAAACTCTAACAGGAGGAGGGTGCCAGGCAAAAGGGCCCATTTCAAGTGAGCTCAACATGGCCTTGACCCTCACCCTGGATGGCGGGTGTTTGCGGCTACTTACAAGGAGGGTTGAGCGGTGCAGGCCAAAGGGGGGAAACAAAGGCACCCGTTTCCATGCTTGAGTCAGCTGGGCCCCTTGCCAGCACCAACTCAGGGTTGGCAAGAGAGCTGGGGCCTTCCCCAAGTGAGGGAAGGACAGTGACCGTGTGGGGCGGCACCCACCGTGGCGTCATCTTCGGAACAGGATTGCTGCAGTGGAGGCGATGCAAGGGAATGTGGTCCCTGAAGCCATTAGTTAGTTACCAAAGAAGAGCCCCGTGGGCTTACCCACTGTGTCAGGCAGGAGCCCACAACTGCCCCCAAGAGCAGGTCAAAAGAAAGTCCTAAGGTCCCCAGCCCAGGCCCAGACACACCCCCAAACCTCCACCCATGGAGATAAGGGAAGGACAGGGCGCTTCAGTCCCGTAAGCAAATGAGGAGGCAGGAAGTGTGTGCCTTGGGGAGACCCGGGAGAGAACACCCTCCCCCACACCTCCCAATAAATGCAGACTAGAGCAGGAAATAGAAAGTGGCTAATGGGAGTCAGTCAGTCCTTTGTTGCCGGCCAGGAACAAAGGTCGCTGGGCAGCAGACAAGAAAGAGGGCAGGTGAGTCTGAGTACACACACCGCCCTGGGGGTGCTGGGGTGGGGTGGCGATGAGAGATCAAGGGGAAGAGCGAGAGGGCACACAGAGGTGAGCCGGACCCTGGCAGCTCCTAGGACAGGCCTCCCCCAGGTCATGTACCCCTAACCAACAGCCCCTGGGAACAGAATCTGAAGCTCAGCTTCAGACCCAAAGAGAAGATGATTTCCAGAGTGCTCTGGTGTTTGCGGCTTGTACTGAAATTTGATAACGGCCGATATGGTTCGGAGGCTGCTGACCAGAACACAGGGAGGGCACAGCTCTCTAAAGTTGCACCAGCTGATGTGGGAAACCATTTGCTGCAGGGCGAGATCCTGGAAACCCCATGTACAGGTGACCTCTGCCCCCCACGGCCTCCCAGCATCACCAATACCCCACCCCAGTGCTTGGTGCTATGTGCCCCTTGACGCTCCATACCAGCAAGACTCGGTGGCTACTTGAAGGTGTCACCGCCACCCCCACCTTGGGGTCACAGTTCCCTAATTAAGCCTGGAGGATGGGCTGAACCCCTCATCCTCCCCACGGGTACTTTTCTAGGCCTGTCTGGCCAGGAGGGACCCATCATCACACAGTCCCCCGATATTTCAGGAGGGCCTATAAATGAGCTCTGGCAGCCTGAACTGGGGCCCCACAGGGACCCAGAGCCTCTTCAAAACAGAGCCCTGACAATTAGGCAGTCTGAGTTTTGAAAGGCCTGGGATTGATGGCGTGGACAGTAAAAATATCACCTGGGGAGCTGGGTGTAGTCCTTGGAGGGTTGCCTGAGGTCAGTTGCTATGGCAACGGAGAATGAGCTCAACCTTGTAACTGACCCTTATCTTTTTTTGATCTGTGGGCCACTTGGGGCCAAGGCTTGAAATCAACTGGAAAATAATCCGGTCACATATCAGAAGGAAAACTATTTATACTTATTTACCCAGGTACCCACTCACACACACCCCCATCCCCTTAGATAGGGAGGCCGAGGCCATAATGAGTCAATGACAAGGCGCCAGTATACATGGAGGCTGTAGGATTTTAGAAAGAAGGAAGCATGATTCTCCCTCAGCAGGATGTAGCCATTGTCATGGACAGGCCCCATGTCCGTGGGAGGAGCTGTCAGCCTCTCCCCACAGTCCCCTGCTTTCTCCTAGTCCACCCTGGGCCTTCCTGTCTGTCGATGACTAGCCAAGGCCACTAAGCAAGTGGGCTCTGCAGGCCCTCCTACTGCCTGCTGTGTGGGAGCACCGTGGGAGCCTGGAAGGGTCCCCTCCTGACTCCTCTGCCTGCTGTGTGGAGCACCGTGTCCTGAAGGTCCCCCTGCCCCTACTGCCTGCTGTGTGGGAGCACCGTGGGAGCCTGGAAGGGTCCCCTCCTGACTCCCTACTGCCTGCTGTGTGGGAGCACCGTGGGAGCGGAGGGTCTCTGACTCCTGTGCTGTGTGGGAGCAGTGGGAGCTGGAAGGGTCCCCTCCTCACTCCCTACTGTCTGCTGTGTGGAAGCCTGGAAGGGTCCCCTCCTGACTCTCTGCTGTGCCAGAGGATTGTTCTAGGCTGTGAGGCTCAGAGGTGTGGGGCAGGTGTGCATGCTTCTCCCTAACTGAGGCCAGCACTGGGGCTGGGTTGGCGAAGGACAGTCTCACACCTTGGGAAAGGCTAAAGTGGCTGGCTTGGCTACCCACACTCTCACCTGGGATTCCAGGGCAAGATCAACCATATGGCCAATCCGGTCTCCAGGATGTTGCTCTCCTAAGTTACAAGTTCTTTGCTTTCACCTCCTCCAAAACTGAAAATCGAAAGACTCCAGATGGTTCCACGGACTGAGTGTTTCCGAGAGCCAGGTCAGGGGGTCAGATCTCAGCCAGAGGTCAGCAAAGCTAGAGTGAATTCCTTCCTATCCCAGCCAATGGGACAGCCCACCACTGTGCCTCTTCAAAGAGGTAAGGGACCGAGTCTGAGGCCGTCCAACGGGAAGGTGGTCCTGGCTCTGCTGCAGACCACAGGGTGACAGCAGACCAAGCACTTTTCTGTTTGTGTGTTTGTTTGTTTGTTTTTCGAGACAGGTTTTCTCTGTGTAAACAGCTCTGGCTGTCCTTTGTAGACCTCGCTTTATAGACCAGACTGCCTCGAACTCACAGTGATCCTCCTGCCTCAGTGCTGGGATTAAAGGTGTGTGCCAGCACAGCCTGGCACCAAGCACTTTCTGAACATGGAGTCTGCTTCCTAGGGCTGCATGAGAGTGAGAGTTGGGGGGAGATGGAAAGGCCACGGGCACAGGAACTGGTGCCCACCGTGTAGAAACCCCGGGGGTCAAAACTGGAACAATAGAGCCCTGATCACCTTCCAGAACACATGGCCTGTGGCTCATTGCTTTCCTGTCCACACCACCCAGGACACTGCCCTCACGTCCTGCAGCCGGGAGGTGCAAGCGCCAGATCTCTGTCATTCCTTGAAAGAGTTCACATCGGCTTGCTTGTCCCCCTGCATCCAGCTCCATACTGCTCCCATATATGTGCTCACCTGTGCGGATCCCAAGCCCAAAACTCAACTAGAAGTCACGGCTGGAGGCTCGCAGCGGCTTTCACTGAGCCTCTCCTGCTGAGGCTCCTGGGACCGGGCTCTCTTGTTTCTTTGCGGTCCTCCCCCCATGCTCTTTTGTAAATACATGTTTATTTATGTTGTGCGTGCATGTGTGTGAGAGTGTGGGGGCACTCATACTGAGGTCAAGACAGCTTCTCGGGAGCTGGGTCTCTCCTTCCACCTTGTTAAGGCAGGGTCTGTTTTACTTATGTCACCGTGTTGGGTACCCCAGGCTAACACTTTGCAGTAAGAGATGTACTTCAATATCTCTCCACGTCTGACTTTTAAAAAAACAATTTGTTAACACCAATGACAACCAATGTTGGAGAGGATGTGGAGCAAAGGGAACACTCCTCCACTGTTGGTGGGAATGTAAACTTGTACAACCACTGTGGAAATCAGTATGGCGGTTTCTCAGAAAATTAGGAATCGAACTACCTCAAGACCCAGCCATCCCACTCTTGGGCATATACCCAAAGAATGCTGATACATACCATAAAGATACATGCTCAGCTATGTTCATAGCAGCACTATTTGTAATAGCCAGAACCTGGAAACTACCTAGATGCCCATCAACGGAAGAATGGATGAAAACAATGTGGTAACACATTGGAGTACTACTCAGCAGAGAAAAACAATGAAAGCATGAAATTTGCAGGCAAATGGATGGAACTAGAAAAAATCATCCTGAGTGAGGTAACCCAAACCCAGAAAGACAGTTATGGTATGTACTCACTCATTGGTGGATTCTAGATATAAAATGAACAATCAGACCACAACCCATAGAACCATAAGGATATATATATATATATTATATATATATATATATATATTATATATATAGCATGGAGGTCCCTAGGACGACTGTGGCATATAATAAATTTCAGTTTTACTCAATTATTGAAAAAAAAATAGCCAAATGAATGGAAACACATGAACTATGAACCAAAGGCTGAGGGCCCCAGCTGGATCAGGCCCTCTGAATAGGTGAGACAGTTGATTGGCTTGATCAGTTTGGGAGGCATCTAGGCAGTGGGACCAAGTACTGTGCTCATTGCATGAATTGGCTGTTTGAAACCTGGAACTTATGCAGGGACACTTGGCTTAGTCTGGGAGGAAGGGACTGGACCTCCCTGGACTGAGTCTCCAGTTGATCACATCCTCGGGGAGACTTGCCTGAGGAGGTGGGAATGGAGGGTGGGCTGGGGGTAAGGGGAGGGCGTGGGAGGGGGAGAATAGGGGAACCCATGGCTGATATGTAGAACTGAACGGTATTGTAAAATAAAAAATATATATCAAAAAAAAAAAAAAAAAAGAACTAGCCTCACGGGGCTGGAGAGATGGCTCAGAGGTTAAGAGCACCGACTGCTCTTCCAGAGGTCCTGAGTTCAATTCCCAGCAACCACATGGTGGCTCACAACCATCTGTAATGAGATCTGGCGCTCTCTTCTGTATACATAATAAATAAATAAATCTTAAAAAAAAAAAAAACAATTTGTTTACTTTATGTACATGGTGTTCTACCTGCATGCTAGAAGAGGGCATCAGATCCCATTACGGATGGTTGTGAGCCACCATGTGGTTGCTGGGAATTGAACTCAGGACCTCTGCTGCCAATGCTCTTACTGTCTCTCCAACCCCATATCTGACTTTTGTGAAACCACTGTTTCAGGGATCAACCTCAAGTCAGCAGGCTGGTGCAGCGAGCACATTCACCTGCTGAGCGATCTTCCAGGTCCTTGTTCTCTCTCAAAACCCAGTGGGACTTCCTTCCTTGGAGGTCAGAGAAGTGTGGAAAGGGGAGTCTGGCCCTGGTCCAGGTGTGCCCCTGTACCCTGGCCCCAGCCAACACCTCTGCAGCTGGGCCAGTGTAAGCAGCTCCCTAACTTGGGAAGCCCCAACACCTCAGTCAAAGGCTGGGGTGGCGTGGGTGGGACACGTCTGGGGAGTCTTGCAGCATCCCCACTGGGGACCCCGACAGAAGCACCAACCTCTAGCTCTCTGCATGGGACATGGTGACAGGTTGCCTGCAAGAGAAATGTCACCAAGGGATAGGAGGTAACTTATCTCTGGTACCTTCTGAGTGGAAAGAGGAAGAGTGGACAAGCCCTCATCATCAGCTCTCAGACAGGAGAAGGTGATGCTTGACAGTAACAACGAGGCCCAGTACTGCGGGTTTAACCAGCTGAGACTTCTGGGAGGCTGGCATGCAGCCCAGCAGCAGAGTCCTTCCTAGCACACTGAGATCTTAGGTTCAATGCTCAGCACCGCAAGAAAACCAAATGTAAAAGACACTCCCTTTACCTCCAAACCTCTGGGATTTGCAACTTTAGAGGATCTGAAATATACCGAAAAGGAGCTGGTCCCCAGCCCTCTTCACAACCACCCCCTTCTGTCGGCCACACTGAAGACGAATACCCCAGAAATCGAAGATTCCACACCCCCTGCCTTGGCTGTCTCGGCTGCCTGGGCGCAAGTAACTTAGCCTCCTTTAGCACATCGCTGATCTTAGATTAGTTTTCCACAGCAAGGCAACTGCCTAAGACTCCATCTTGTTAATAATCCTCAGATTAATGGCCTCTAATAATATACAATTAACGTGACAGGCAGGCTCCAAAGCCCTCATTGTCACCGACCCTGCCGAGGACACGCGAATTACCCCTGCTTCAAGGGTTTTCTCTACTGCCAGCATCGCTTTCCGTCCCTACCAAAACCATCACTTGAAATGAGCGACAGTATAGCATCAAAAAGAAAAAAAAAGAAAAAGCCAGGCAGCGGCTCGCACGGACGCAGAGACACAGCACATGGTGGTATGAGAAGGAGCCACACCTGGACTGGTCTTCCCAAGGTCAGGGGCAGAATAGTCCTTGCACTCTGTAGGACCTAGAGTAAGAAATCCTGGTGCTCGGACAGCTTGGAACCTACAGCTCACTTCCTCAAGGTCTCTTTAGCCTTTCATTGGACATGGAGCATCCCAACCCTCAGTAGAAAAAAAAAAATCAGAGGACAGAAAGTGATGGTTAATTTCTCTTGAAAATTCTTTTTCTTAAAAAAAAAGAAAAGAAAAGAAGCCGGGTGGTGGCGGCGGCGGCGGCGGCGGCGGCGGCGGCGGCAGCGGCGGTGGCGGCGGCGCACGCCTTTAATCCTAGCACTCGGGAAGCAGAGGCAGGCGGATCTCTGTGAGTTCGAGGCCAGCCTGGTCTCCAAAGCGAATTCCAGGAAAGGCGCAAAGCTACACAGAGAAACCCTGTCTCGAAAAACCAAAAAAAAAAAAAAAAAAAAAGAAGAAGAAGAAGAAGAAAGGAAGGAAGGAAGAGAGAGAGAGAGAAAGAGAGAGAGAGAAAGAAAGAAAGAAAGAAAGAAAGAAAGAAAGAAAGAAAGAAAGAAAGAAAGAAAGAAAGAAAGAAAGAAAGAAAGAAAGAAAGAAAAGCATCTTCCAGATCTGTACTGCCCAATATGGTAGTTCCTGGCCACCCTTGGCAATTCAATTTTGAATTAACTGCAGTTAAAATCAAAACCTCAGTTCCTCGGTCAGGTTTTAAGGACTCAGCAGTCAGCCGGGCTACCAGCTCAGGTCAGCACAGTGCATCCCTGCAAACAGTTTCTGAGGGCAGCGCAGTGTCAGGATGTGCCATGGTGAGGAATGGCTGGATCCCCAAGAACCCTGCTTAAATCTGCGTTCACTGAGCTGAACTGAATGAAGTCCATGCATGTGCTTCAAAGCACAGCACACCTCAACTTAGAGTGGGCCACAGCCAGCCAAATCTGCCATCGGTGGAGTAGGGGCTCAAAAGGCGATGGGCATACTTCAGCAGGGCGACATGGCCCACGGAGGCCTCTGCTGTTTGCCACCCTGACTCTGTGTGGCCACTCAGCATCTCCACATGGTTTCCTATCAGGTGTGTCTAGCCAGGAATAGGAAACTCACAATTCCAAGTATGGTTTCCGATGAACCCACGTGGCTTCCTACCACTGCAGATTTGGAAGCCAGGACCAGGGTGACCAGGAGTCAGGCTGTCCATGAGAATGGAGACCCACCCTATAGCTTGCTGTCACTGTTTGTGATTGCGTTCTATGGACCTGCTTACATGGGAATGTCTCTGACCCTCAACTTAAACTCCACCTTCATAATCACACTGCCACCTTGCTCAGGACAGGTAAGAATCTGGTGAATGTGGAAGCACTCAAGAAGAATGTGGTTTCTCTGAGGGGTGGGATCCAGAGCCTGACAGACAAGACACTAAGTGATGGATCCAAAACATACAGTTGTTCTAGAAGCCCACAAGCCAGTCCACCATGGAACCTGTCTTTATCATGTCCTGGCCACAGCATCTCCATGGGGACAGCAGGAAGGTCAGCAACCAGAAGATACCTGCCGAACGTCAAAGCCAAATGTGAGGGACCAATCAGAGGAGTGCACCTTTTAAGTGGACCAGGGAATGCACACATGTGTTTCCCAGTCTGACTGTAGGGTTCCATGCAGTGGCCTCATGCGGCTTGTGCAACCTCAATCTCAAAGAAGTAGGGTTTTTTTTGTTGTTTTGTTTTTGCTGGAACCCAAGTTCAGTGAGAAGAAAAGCCCATACTAGAAACTTGAAGGTGACATGAAATAAGTGAACAAACACACTCACATGGATGACACTTCCTTCAAGAAGTCACATGAGTCCAGGGTATTGGGGCGGGGTGGAGGTGGGGAGGTTCTTCTGCCTTTGGTTTAGTGGAAAAGCCACACAGACGGGAAGGCGTGGTGTCTCAAGGTATGCAGGCCTCTAAGGGATTCTTAGGACCATGCTCTCTTGTCCACTGATTCCCCACTTCTCATCTGTGTCCCCATCTCCAGGGCAAGCCTAGGGCCGTGCCTGGACTTCTTCCTTCAGTAGGCACAGGACAGTGGTAAGAGAGAGCCACATTAGCTCCAGGTCATATTAGCGCTTGATTTGTTCCACTCTGGAGCTGGGAGATTACAGACACTTCCTCGGGATGCTTTGGTGGCAGCACCCGGACAGTTCAGAGCCCTGCGGTTCTGCTGCTGGCCCCTGGCTGAGCTGCCATCTGCCCTGCAGGAGCTGGGGCTAAGGTCTTTGATGATGCGACTGACCAGGGTGAGGCCGTTCAGAGCAATAGCTCCGGCAGCCTCTAGCCCGGAAAGGCAGGGGACAGGGGACAGAGTATACCAGAAGAAGGGAAGCAGCTTCCCTGCTGAGTAGCTAGAGATCAGGGTGGAAAACGTACAGGTAGTCGCTGCTGCTCAAGCCAGCTCAACAGGCTGGGATAAGATGTGAACAAGATCAGGTCTCCCACTGTGGTAAGATGGACACCCCACCATATATCCAAACCCCATATATCTCTGGCTTTCATAGTGTCTTTTCCTTTTCAGAAAGGGCATTTTTCTAGATTCCTTTCAAAAAGGAAAAATAAATAAAGCTGGGTGTTGCCGTGTATGCCTTTAGTCCCAGCAATTGGGAGGCAGAAGCAGGTAGATTTCAAGGCCAGCCTGGTCTACAGAGTGAGTTCCAGGACAGTCAGGACTACACAGAGAAACCTTGTCTTTAAAAAAAAAAAGGGGGGGGGGATCACCTCCGCCATCTGACTCTGCATCTTGATTCTGTCCACCTGGCTCATCTCTCCACAGCTGCTCCAGGCTCCCACACCAGTCTGTGCAGCACAGGCCGATCAGACACTCTTTCCAGCTCTACTGCATACTCTTGAGAGCGTGGAGTTACTCCATTCTGCTCATCATAAAGTTACATCTTCTGCCAGACAGAAGGCCCAGGCCTCACCTACCCAATACCCACCCACCTGGCCTCGCCTTCCTCGCTCTGATAAGAGGCCCTCAATCAGGCTTACAGCTCAATCAAGCTGTGCCTCTGTCCTCCTAACCTCAAATGTCTAAGAGATGTCTACTGTACACAAAGCTAGCTGACCTGTTACAACAAATGAAAGCATTCTCTGTTTATGTTTACTTAACTTTCTGTCACTTGCAACCTAAACAACCCGAGCTAACAAATTCAAGTCTTTATAAGCCCCGGGTAGACACACAGAAGATGTTCAATAAAGGCTGGGTTAGATTGATTAGCTGCTGACTCACGCTTGCCATATCTCATGGCTCTGGGGATGGATCAGCTCTACAGCACATGAGCCATGGTGGCACCCCACACCCTTTCAGATGCTACTTGACATGCCGAGGTGCCAGCCTTGCTGTATGGTCCAGGCACCACACCCAATGACTAGCAAGGCCGAGTCTTCCCAAGAGTCATGCCCCAGGCAGTGTGCTGCCCTTAGCTGGTCTTGGCTGTCTTCTACTTACTTGTTACATTTAGCAGACACTTCCCAGGCAAGCACAGCATTCAGAGCTCAAGTGCCAACTGCCACCCACAAGCTGAGGGCTCCAGGCTGGGGGCAGCAACCAGAGACTAGTATCCTCCCTGCCTCACAAGACTATTGTGTGCACCTAAAGGTTTATAGAAGTGTTATCATCAACATTATTACACTAATTACTGACGACAGCACACAAGCAGGACACACAGGGGTATCGGAAGTCAATGAGACCCTCTCTACAATATCAAGCGTGCTGAGAAAGATAAGTCTGAAAGGCCAAGCCAAAGAACATATGCAAAAACCCTCCGAGAAAAAATATCCCAAACCAGGGCTCTCAGAGATGCAGAGGCCTAGGGTGGCCCAGCAGCCCAGAGAGGCACACACCAGCCCCTTGACCCTTCCTATATGCTTCATTCAGCCTTGAGACTCAGGGGAGGGACCCCACGGACACTCCGAGGGCAGGTGGAACAGTAGAGGCCTATCATGATGAACCAGAGTCTTGATGCTGCCAAAGGCTTGCTTGCTGGAAGGATGGTACCTCTTTTCCCACTAGACATCACACACACACACACACACACACACACACACACACACACACACACGGCACACGGCACACGGCACACATGCACACATGCACACATGCACGCAAGCCCTGGTAGCACATTTGAGGAGCCATTTTGAAGTCTGGCAAAGAAAACTTTTCCACTTCAGCATCTCTCACTACAGCAAATACAGCCCCCCCCCATCCTTTTGTGGTGAGCCGAGATTCCTAGGGAAAGAAGACACTCAATGGTGATTCCCTGCCTTTACTGCATGCTTTAACCATTCTGATCATATGAGGGATGGGCCTTAGCAAAGCCTTGGAACTCCTCAAGCCAGGTCCCAGCAAGTCCAAAAACCGAGACTTTTTGTGCCTCCAGTGTGTAAGTCCCCTGAGTGGAGCTCTGGAAGAAAGCTTCCTCTCCCCGCCCCAGGCTGAGAAGGGCAGAGATCCTGTAAGCCTTATGGAGACTAGGCATATACCCACAAGATCAGCATCCAAGACGAAATACAAGTCCAAGTGGCCTTTAGCCCAGCGTATAACCCAGAACCTCTCCCTGCCTTTCCATAAGCCCTTGCAGCCATCTGAAAGATGTCTGTAGAGCTGGGCTTCTTCTTCCTGTCCTCGGCCAGGCATGGGCTGGGAACTAAGAAGCCACTCTCTGCACCAGGGTACACCCAGAGGAGAGACTAGCCTACACCCCTGCTCTGGCAATGAGAGCCAACACAAGCAGCACTCAATCAGAGATCGGAGCCTGCTGGAGGGGTGGGGGGTGGTGGTGGTGGTGTGTGTGCGTGCGTGCGTGCGTGTGTGTTTCTCCAAGGTAAACAGTCTCTAGTACCTGTCCATGGTCCTGCCCACTCAAACAAGCACCTTCTCTAAACAGCAGTGCCTCCAGCAGAGGTCGTAAGCATGTCCTCCCTACAGTACTGTCTGGGTTTGTGGGGTGGTAAGGGAAAACTGTTAGGGTCACAGGAAGAAACCAAGGGATCACATGCAAACAGCAGGACACTCAGTGCTGCCTGGCTGCACTGTCTAGCTTTTCTGTAATGAGAGCAAATAGCTTTTGTAATAAAATAGAATTAACGCTTTTTAATTTTAAAAATTGAGCTCAAGTTGAACTCAGTGGCACATGCCTTCAATCCCAGCACTTGGAAGGCAGAGGCAGGCAATCTCTGTGAGTTCAAGTCCAGCCTGGTCTGGTCTACAGAGTGAGTTTCCAGGACAGTCAGCACTATACAGTGAGACCTTGTCTTGAAGAAATCGATAAAATAAAATGAAAAAATAGAATCCAGTGAATGATGAGCGAGACAATGGTGGTGTTGACAGCGTACCCACTCTGTAACTAGAGGTGATTGGAGCATAGATCTCCTAGACCCCTCAACCCCTGCCCTGTGGGTCCCTGGATAAGACAGGCTGGCCGAAGCACAGAGAATGAGTGTCTGTGGAATGCCCAACCACAAAGGAGACACTCGCTTCCCTCCAAGACTCAGGAATACCATGGAAGAGAAGAGGATTAGAAAGATTTTAAGAGCCAAGGATCAAGAAAGACCTGGGAGAAACTATGTCTTCTGGACATACCAGGACCACCTGCACTCGTGAACTGACAGCAGCTGTGGCTGTCTGCAGAAGACCTGCACAGGATCACCCAGCCAGCATGGAGGAGGTAGGGGCTCACAAGCCCCCCACCGCTAGCTGAAGAGTTTTTGACAGTTGATGGCTGCTAGAGGAAGGTGAGCCTATTTTCATTAAGGATGTGACACCAGGTAGGTCAACGATGCTACAGTGAATGGCCCACACCCAGAAGTATATGGGTACCACAAATTGGATGCAGTGCATTATTTTTAAAAAAAGGTGTGAAGTTGGGAGGGGTTCTTGGGTATGTATCTGGGAGGACGGGGCACATATGATCAAAATACGTTGTATGCAGGTATAAAATTCTCAAAGAATTAATAAACATATTATATTAAAAGAGACTATAGGCTGTGGCCCACAAAGACCTACACTGGGGCAGACTGCTCCTTGACTGTGTTCTCTCACCTGTCAGGAGGGCTGGGTCACTTTCCAAATCCAGGCTCTGCCACTGTGATGAAAAAGCTCCCTTTCTGGCTGGGAAACTCCCTCTTTGTGGAATGAGGAAAATTGTGACCGATGTACAAGCCGAGTGATGGTATGCCTTCCTATAGCTTGGCAGACACCTGCTGGGCACTTGGCAAACCGTAGTTCCTCAGCATGGCAGTGATGACGTTTTACCTTGTAAGCCTCCGTGCATTCTCATGTTAGGCATCGACTGTACTACATGTAAGGTCGGGGGATGGGTGCTGCAGGCTCATGTACCGGACAGCTAAATGCAACCAACATGACTCCTGATCACGAAGCTGGAGGCCAGGAGGAAGGGGGAATGCAGGCCAGTTCTGATGGGTGAGCCCTCATGGGTGAAGAGCTGGCATGTGACAGACCCCATGACTTGCTCAGATGTTCTTAGCAGCAGAGGCCCCTGGCTGGGTCCAGGCGGGACCCCTGGGGGCAGGCAGCCGCTCCAAGTGCTGAGGGCCAGATGCAGCCTGACCAGATCTGCGTTCTCCACGAGATTGGAGATGACAGGCATGGGGGTGGGGAGAAGCTGGGTCACAAGGAAACTTGGCAGTGAGGCATGGGAGAGGACCAGCTGGACTCACAGGGTCCCGTGTCCCCACATTTGGAGGGCCCAGTGAGGGGCTATCTCTCCATCCCTGAAAGTCTAAGTAGGCACTGAATACTTCAGTCTGGGGTCCATGCCTTCTTGTTGCCCACTCATCCCTCTGGCGCCCAAAGACAGGGCAGAAAGCAATAGAAAGATGCAATGTTTGTTCGTTGAATGCTAATTTGACGGAGGAGTGGGCATGGGGGAGTGTTTATAATCAGCACTCCAACAAGCCACAAACGACGCCAGTATTTTATAAGCTTGTTAGAAACAAATCACCCCTCAGCTGATATTTACTTACTGATGAATCATAAAAGGGCTCAATACACAAAGAGTAATCCGAAAAGAATGTCTTTCTTGGTTCCGTCTTCAGCAACAGTGCTGGGAGCCCGCCTGGCCCAGCCTCAGCCCTCTCCCCCATCCTCAGCAGCCTCCCCAGGGTGGCATGTTGCTGGCACCAGCCCTCTGTGCTCCCCCCCTTCACTGGCCTCCGTCCTTCTGCCGCCCCCGGAGTCCTCCGCAGGAGCGGATCCAATCCTGCTAATTTGCATGATGATGAAGCCTCCAGTGCGGGCTGGGTCTTAAGAGGGTTGGGAAGAAATATGCCCTGTCCTTTGGAGAGGGGCACAGAAGGCTCTGCGATGCCCAGGAGGATTGGGGCTCCTGGCAGGTGGGTGGGGGTGGCCAGGCAGGGGCAGCGCCCGCCAAGGACGGCTCAGCTCTACTGCCCGCTGAGCTTATGTCCAGCTGGCCCAGCTGAAGAAAGACCTGCCCAGGGCTTAAAGCAGCAGGAAGTGAGGTACGAGTGCCAGCTCCAGACTCAGCCTAGACAGGCCCAGGTCAGAGTGACCGGCACTTACCGGCTAACTGACCTTGAGCAATCACGGACCTCTCTACATCTCAGATCTGGAAAAACAGGGGCACGGACTGGCTGGGCGGACCAGGAGAGGCAGCAATGAGCATTGACCAGAGCAGCCTAGCAGCCACTGTTGTGTTATCTATTGTATTAGAATTACCATCAGTCTTTCTTCAGTTCAGGTCCCATAGATCTGTCTGTCTCATAGTCATCTCTTCCTCCTTCCAGCTAGCCAGCCCCCCTCCCCGACACCCCTATGCCCCAAACCATCCATCCATTGACTTAACAAATCACAGGCATACTATACTAGGCAATCCTGGAGACAGGTGCAGCAGACACATGTCCCATCTTTAACCTGCCTCCGGTAACAAAAGGGGTCCCGAGGTGAGGATGGTGCTACCCGGGAGGCAGTAGAAGGCACAGGCAGGCAGGCGGCAAGGGGTGTCATGTCTGCTTTCTACACAGGTTCTGCTTCTGAGGCCTTAGCATGCTGTACTCTTAGGGTGCGAGCTTTAGTCTGCACTCTTGTCTAAGCAGGAGGGGGAGTGGCAGGCATCGAATAAGCATAAAGCAGGCAGAAGGAGCCAGGTCCTTAACGGAGTGCATGATGGGCAGAGGCAACTGCAGAGGAAGAACTGTCCTAATCTGTCTGTCACACAATAGATACAGGAACACCGAGTCGATGGGTGGATGGATGGATGGATGGATGGATGGATGGACAACTTCCTGGGGGAGGGCCTATCTGAGAACATGTTTGGGTATAGAAGTGAGGAGAGGGTTCCCAAGGAGGGTGCTCTTAGGAGGATTTGGGGAAGGCTGGAAGATGCTGGTATGCAGGGGGAACAGGAGCGTGCCTCCATCTTGCCAGGCACAGTCTGGGGAGTTCTTCCACCCTGTAGACACTGAGTATAGGTGCATCACTGGCATTGTTAACAAGCAGGGATGGGGTGCAACGCTCCTGACCTCACAGCTCCCCTGGTTCTCTAGTAAACAGGAGCTGCCCGGCAGAACTGCAGGGAAGCGTGGTCCCGGTGAGTTGGTTGCTCCCCACAGCAGCACATAGCACAGACGGACAGACTGATACTGCTTAAACAATTTAAGTGCTGAGTTTTGTCTAAGATCATAGGAACTCAATTCTGAACTTCTGTGATATCAGGACGCAGGCCAAGGAGTTCACAATGATCTTCTGGCTCCCTGAAACAGGTCATCTGTGTCTCTTGCAGCCTTCTAAGTCCTCTGGGAAAAGAACAGTACTTAGTCCTATTTTATAAAGATATTATTGTTATCACTGCTTGCTGTTATTATTATTATTATTATTATTTTGATTTTTAGAGACAGGGTTTCTCTGTGTAACAGCTCTGGCTGTCCTAGAACTCACTTTGTAGACCAGGCTGGTTTTGAACTCACAGAGATCCACCTGCTTCTGCCAAGTGCTGGGATTATAAGGTGTGCACCTGAGACACCACCACCACCACCACCACCCACCACCACCACCACCACCCGGCTAAGATTTATTTATTTTTATTTCATGTGCATGAGTGTTTTTACTGCACATATGTATGTGTACCATGTATGTGCCTGGTACCCAAGAAAGCCAGAAGAGGGTATCAGATAGTTACAGATAGTTGTGAGCTGCCAAGTGGACGTTGGGAACTAAACCAGGGTCCTTTGCAAGAGCAGCAAGTGCCCTTAACCACTGAGCTAGTCCTGTTTTATAGATGTGACACCTAGCTTCTAAGCACCACAAAAGGCACAAGTGACAGGTGGAAGTCGCCACCCAGGGCTCAGCTCTTTCCCTGCTCCAGGTGGAGCAAGATGGTGGAGGCCAGGGAAGGGGAAGGGCAGACTTGAGGAGGACACCCTATCACATGCCAGCCGGTGCAACCTGGACCCCGGCCACCGCACACCCTTGCCATCTTGTCCACCCTGCTTGCAGCCTGTGAACTCTATGGCATCTTGCCGAGCCCTGACATCCACGCGCTGGTCTGGGTGGCCACCTGCTCTACCCACCCAATGCCCAAGGCTGAGCAAGAAAAGCGGCCACAGGCAGACTGATAGCTCAGCTACAGTGACTCTCGGAAATTACTTTCCATGATAATTTTGAAGTTTGGGTGCAAAATGACTCTGTACAGCTCATGGGAGTGAATGGGTTTGTCTGTGCCAGACAGACTAGACCCCAAAGTTAGTGATTAGTGACCACAGGCCCTTCTGGACTCCTCAGTGCCTACCAGATGCCAACCAAGACTCCTTGACACTGGATGACCTAGGGATACCTCTTCTAGCCAATCTGAGTGTGGTGTTCCTGCACAGCACATGATGCAGCCTAAACTTCAAGCAACAGAGCTGAGTACTGGACCCCCAAAAGATTCTAATTACTATCATTAAGAATTTCCATTAGTACCACGTGGTGGTGGTGGCGGCGGCAGCGGTGGCGGCGGTGGTGGTGGTGGCGGCGGCGGCGGCGCCTTTAATCCCAACACTTGGGAGGCAGAGGCAGGCAGATGTTTGTGAGTTTGAGGCCAGCCTGGTCTACATAGAGAGCTCCAAGACAGGCAGGGCTACACAGAGACCCTGTTTCAGAGAGAGAGAGAGAGAGAGAGAGAGAGAGAGAGAGAGAGACTGACTTTCCATTAGTAGCTGAATAAGGACAATTCAGTTCAACACTGAAAACAGAGCTAAGTGTTACAAGTAGCATGATTAAGAGTCAGGCTGCTTCCAGGAGACGTCAGCCAGTCCACTGGCAGACAGGCTGTCGAGCATGGGAAGCGGACATGCTCTCCACCCAGCACTGCATACAGTAGCCCCACAATCGATGCTTTCTGACTCAGTAAACAAGGGCGATACACTTTAAGAACACACATGCTTTCCCACATGGCTATTCTCTACTTCATTTTAAGCCATTTTAATATTCACTTATATTGTTACTTCTGTTTTCCAAGAATAGCTCTCCACTCTAGAAGTGCTGTGATTTTTTTAAAAAAAAGTGTCTCGTGGGGGGTGCCAATCCCCTCTTTAAACCCACAGTCATCACTCCTGGCCACTAGGGGACAAGGTCCCAGGGCATTAAATGGTGGTCTCCATGTCCTACCCACATCTTACCCATGAAGGACTTTATCACATCCTTGCAGGAGATAAAGGAATACAGGTGGGATTTCATCACAAAGTTCAAGGTTTACACTCAAGGTCAAGATATCAGAATGAGCCACTCACACAGAAAACGTGTCTCCAGAAGCTTTGCTGTCTTGAGCAGGCTTGGGAGGAAAGCCGAAGCTGATCGGCTCAGAAGAAAGCTCAGCCGCCCGGCTTTTGGAGTCTTGTCTGCAATCCCCTCCAGTCCCTACTGGCCTGCATTCTAAATCCCCACACAGGTTGAGGAGAATTCACCCTTTAAAGCAAAGCGTGAGGGAAGACAGAGCTTGGCAGGTATGACTGGGAAACATACATGCTGGTTTTCTGTATGCTGGGTAACCTTAGGAAAATTATCTAACTTCTTTATTGCCAATAAGGGGGCTTGTGGGGGAGGATCAATTGGCATTCTCGGCACACTGCCGAAAATAAGTTTGAGCTAATCATAGGAGAAGTGTATTAGTCAGGATAGGCTAGGATATGCTTGGTAACAAATGGCCCCGGCTTTCAAGAGCTGTAGACAAGTTTTATTTCTTATTGTCCTTCATATCCATTGCAGAGGGCTCTTGAGTACCTGCACTGGTGACAGATTTATCTCTGACAGTGACAGTTACTGTCCCAGGCAATGAGAGTATTCCAGAGCACCCCCACACACACCCAGAGGATAAATGCTCTCATCTGCAGATGACCTAGGCTACTTCCACACACAGAATTAGCTACAAGAGGCACCCAACCCTAAGGCACCAGGATGTGTAACACAGCCTCACACCAAAGGAAGACACGAAGGCCTCCCAGTCACCAAGAAGAACTATGTCGCTTGCCAGAGGACTCTCTCACTCTCAAAGCAAAAGTCAGGAAAGTGCAGGGCAGGAACTGAAAACTGGTGACTGACAAGCCTCTCCAAGAACGTTCCAGCAGGCCAAGGTCCAGGCTTTGAAGGGGCAGGGAGACTGAGTCGTACTCCCCATTTCTCAGGGTCAGCTCCAGAGTGGTGAGGGGTCCCAGCAGGGTCCCCGAAGCTCCCATGCCTTCTCCTGAAGGCAGAAGGTGAGCCCTCTCGCCAGCCCTTCACAGGCCACCAGCTCTCCAAAGAGCACACCAGGTAAATGCCATGCGCCGTCCTGGGGCTTCCCGCAAAAGTCGCTCTCTCGCCGGTAATGGCTTTAGGAGGCTATGCAGCCGCACGCCTGGCATCTGAAGCGTCGGCTGAGGCCAGGTGTTGCATCTCTAATTAGGACGGGGATTTTTTTCACCCCACACAGAATTTACATAATTGGGAAGGAGGTTGCTACGAGGACCACCCCACCGATTGCGCATTTTCCATGCCCTCCTTCCACTTTCCTTTGCACACTTCAAATTTAAGGCAGAAAGGAATCTATTTGAATTTTTTGAAATTAATTATCATCATTGCCACGGAAAATGTATCTGCTGCCTTCCTTGGGGAGTTGAAAGAGGAGGGGGGGTGATCTTGACTGCAGAGGAGTGCAGGGAGGCGCCACACGCCACCCATTGCTCTCTCAAGCACCCCCCTCCAATGGCAACTCAGCCTCACTCAGTGGTCCTCACAGCACCGACCTGATCATCCCGTGCATTCTTCAGAATTTTTTTGAGCACCAAAATTAATGCTTTAAAATGTCACTTGCTGCAGTAAAATTTATCAACATTATTATATACCACGGAAACTGCCATCCCAGACAAATGCACGACATTAAACTTGGTCTAGAGCTCCCCAGAGGGAACGTTTGCTGCAATTTGTATAACAGTTTATATATTTATGCTATTTAATGGTACAAAGCAATAATTATGACTTCATTCACTGATAAGCAACGGCATTACATAAATCTGATGCGGATTTAGAACGTGCCAGCTCTGACGCTGGTGGACCAGTTGTAAATTATGTTGCCGTTAAAAAAAAAAAAATCCAAGCAAATATGAAGGAGCAGCAGGAAACTAATAATGCATCTCCAGCTGCTGCAGTTAACCTGAAAATGTGGCCATCTGCACCTCGGGAGGGGGGGAAGGGGAGTGGGAGGCAGGGCGGAGCAGCAGCGCCTTCAGCCTTCCCAAGCACAAAGCCTGCCCCTAAGACGTCTGACCAAGACCCTGGCTTTCCTGCTTTCCGGCAACTGGCCCGACTTCCAGGCCTCCTCTCCCTGGTGCTCCTCTGTACTCAGCCCCGAAGACAGGTGGCTCTGCTCCTCTCCTCTCCTCCCTCCTCCCTCCTCCCTCCTACTGTCCTCGGAGCCCCCAACTCAGCAGGGCCTACCTGGCCAGGCAACTGCCTTCACAGACCACTTCCGCTTTTTTTTTTTTTCTTTTTTCCATTTCTAGGTTTTCTTTTTTAACACTTCACAGACTTAGTCTGCACAGTTTTGGTTTTTGTTCTATATCAAGGGAGTGAAGGGAAGCAAAGCAATGCTTATGAGATGGGCCCCACTTCGCCCAAGCCAGGGGCACAAACGGTTTCCTGCTCAGCCCAGTGAGTGGCAAGCAGAGGAGAGCGTTCTGGGCCCTAACTCCCCAGAAGCTGGAGGGCTTGGCTATGGCCTGTCTCATTCTGCCCCCAACCCGGAGGGCATGAAAGTACAGGGAGAGAGCCAGGCTCCTTGGATGGACCTCCGACTCAGAACTGAGGTACCAGGGACCCTTCGTTCCCTTCTTCCATCTAAGATTGGTGAGAAGGGGGGTGTCCTCCTCCTCTATGGGGAGGATTGTACTGACGGCATTGATGCTCACCCTGCATCATGCCCCATGTCCTACCAGCCTCTGTGCTGACTGTGGCTGCTGAGCCCGTTGCTCAGGAAAGAAAACTGAGTCCCAGAGAGACTACACAACTTGCATGTCAGCTCAGCCCAGGAACCACATGTTTGAGCCACGCAGTGCAGGAAAGTGCTTCTAGGCTGTCTAAGCTCCCCCATACCCTTTTTTTCTGTTTCGAGACAAGGTTTTTCTGTGTAGCCCTGGCTGTCCTGGAACTAGCTCTGTAGACCAGGTTGGCCTTGAACTCACAGAGATCTGCCCGCCTTTGCCTTCCAAATGCTGGGATTAAAGGCATGCGCCACCACCACCCAGCTAACCCGCATATCTCAAATTGCAGCCCGTAGCAAGACACAGATGCCACGACACAGTCCCTCATTAAGACTCCTGGGTGTGAGGCTAAACACCTGCTCTACAAAACTACATCCACGATGCTCCTGGTGTCAGGGACAGAACACAGGACCCTGCCCCTGGAGCCACCTGCAGACACTGCTGAGGTATTCCGGCGCCTCAGCTTTTCCCTGCCACACTATTCCACAGCATCCCTTGTGATCGCTTGCCCCTTGCTCATTTTGCTGCTGGGGTAGACTTCATTGATTTCATGATTTGCTAATGGAGCTCCTTCCTCAATTTCCAGCAGGAAAATCAGAACTCAGAGGTCTCCTCACGGGCCTGTGCCTCAGCCAGAACCCAAGCCCAGGCCTCTAGCCCGCTTCCCACCAAACTCTGGCTTGATGTCCTCCCCAAGTCCTTCCTGGGCCTTCTCGGGGCCACTTCTGAACACACTGGGTTCCTGGCCATAGTGTGATGCAGGGCGGAGCATCGAGTGAGGATGAGGAGGGAAGAGGCAGGAGCCGGGCTCTCAAGGCGGGTCCAACTGAAGATTCTGAGGGTCCGGTAGAGGCAACAGTCTATCTCTGTGGGATGCTTCTCAAGGCAAGGAGTGGCACCTTGCCTGTCCCCAGGCTTCCCTCAGGATGAGCTCACCTGAGGGGCCCACTGTGGCTGGTGGGCAGGCAGCCGCCTTCACACTTGAGATCAGACCCAAGAGTCACAGGGGTAAGATCTTCCCCGGCTTCCCCAGCCCGGAACACTCTCCCTGTCATTACCTCCCCACCCGAAGGTCTCTCACGCCATTTCTGGGTCTCTGAAGGGAAGCCTGGGACACAGGGTGAGAGGCGGTTCCCCCCAGCTGCCTCCTGTCTTCAACCTCCTACGGTTTTGACAAAATAATTATACAATTATGAAAAACAGCCTTTTCAGAGTGGGCATGGTGGCTCATGCCTATAACCATAGCACTTTGGACGCAGAGGCAGAAGGATTAGGAGTTCAAAGCCGGCCTCTGCTACAGAGCAAGTTTGATCCCACCTGGGGCCATATGAGACTCATTCAAGAAAGGTAAGAAGGGAGGGAGGGAGGGAGGGAGGGAGAAAAATGTCATTTCCAAGGCAAAATTTTAGAAGCCTACATCTATCACTTTTCGAAGATGACTTCAGGCAGTTCACAGCTCTACCTCCACAAGTGACTTATACATGCTAGCATTTGTGAGAACATGGCCTTCTATTTTGATGAGCTAGAAAAATATGCCATCAGTGGGAACCTATTCAGAGACCCATCCTGCAGATTCTGGGGACCAATTCCTCAGCAAAGCCCAAGGAGTGTGGGTTAGGCCCGCCCACCACAGGGTGTGTGCAAACTGGAACTCAGAGCAGGGCTGTCGAGGAAGAGCTGAGTCACTGGAAGGACCACACAGGCAGAGCTGGAGATGGGAGTCAGCCCAAGATGCCAGGAAGGTAAAGGGCAGGGCCCCTGGAGACTGCCGCTGAGGACAAGTGGGGATGGTAAGGAGGTACCTCAACACAACCTAGACACATTTGGGAAGAGAGAATTTTAACTGAGAAAACGCCTCCACAAGATTGGCCTGTAGGCAAGTCTACAGGGTATTTTCTTAATTAATGAGTGATGTGGGAGAGTCCAAGTCAGAGTGGGCAATGTCACCCGTGGGTAGGTGGTCATGGATGGTGTAAAACAGACCAAGGAAGCCGTGGAAAGCAAGTCAATACCCAGCGTTCCTCCACGGTCACTGCTTCACTTCCTGCCTTGAGTTCCTGCCAGGACTTCCCTCCTTGATGGAGTGGGGCTTGAGAGCGGAAGCTGAAATGAAATAAATCTTCTCCTCCCCAGGTTGTTTTTGGTCATGTATTTTATCACGTCAATAGAACCTGAAGTAAGAAAGTACCCAGATTAGGTAGAAGTCAAGGTACTGAGACATGTGGACAGCAGTGTGGCCTCCTGCTGGGACGGAGACAGGACAATGGCCTTCAACCTACAGCTGTGGCCTTGCTGGGAGCCACACTATGTGTGTGCGCACCCACACCCACATGTGCTTCAGAACTAGTTATCAACATTTGAAAAGACATGAGATTTTATATCAAATCTGAACCTCTGAGCTGAGTGCTGGTGGCGCACGCCTTTAGTCCCAGCACTGGGGAGGCAGAGGCAGGTGGATCTCGGTGAGCTCGAGGCCAGCCTGGTCTACAAAGAGAGTTCCAGAACAGCCAGGACTGTTAGAGAAACTCAGTCTCATACAAACAAACAAACAAACAAACAAGCCCTTTATCTTTGCAAACTCGGGACTCTCCAAAATGCAGTCAGTCTCCTGAGTACCAAGGCAAAGGGCGTGAGTTCTCTCCGGCCACCGTGACACAGCAGTTCTGGTCCGACTGTCTCACACCCATTAACAACCCTGCAGCTGGAACTTCCACACAGAAGAGCAAAGGACAACATGGTTCCAGTTCCCCTGCCACGAACTGGCTGTGTGACTTGGGCAGGCTCCTGCCCCTGTCTGGGTCACGATAAAGCCAGAATGGAGGCTAGAAATCAACTCCTCTTGCGCTTGATGTCTCCTACACATCATCTCTGGCCCTTTAGCATGGGGGTGACCTAGGTGAGGGTTTCTCAATGAGAAGACGGCGCGAAGGGGAGGCACAGCCGTGTCAGCCACCCCCACAAGCCCAGGCACCTTCCCCGAGGCTGTGCTGACGCCACTCCTCAGAAGCTTGATATGAATATTGTGTCAGAGACTGGATCTATTAAGAATGACAATGCGTTATTACTGCAGCAGGGAAATCTCATGAGTCCAAGAGATAGGATTTCAAACTCCTCAGCCAAAAATCAATAGTAATGCCCAAGCATTTGTAAAAGAAGCATGTCAGCCTGCATTGGAGAAGACATGCTTTCAGTTTCCACAAAACCAAAGGGACAGGCACAAGTGTGTCATTCACATTGGCAGAGAATGGGCAGCAGGGCATGTCTGCAGGCCCCGAGACCACACCAGGGCCTAACTGAGCAGGTAGCAAAGCCTGGGGTGCCCCTTGTCCTGACAGATGCAGGAGGGCCCACTTCCCAATTGCTTCTGGAAACCAAGCTTGCCCGGGAAGTAAGAAAACAGGTGTGGGGTCTGGGACACCATCGGGGTGGTTCTCAGCTGCAAACTGGGTAAAGGGAAAGCAGCTGTATGAACCTCCTGGATTATCGTGAGAACCAAAACTCCCGGGTTTTAGAAAAGTCAAACGTGCCATAGGAGGCTGAAGACCCGCAGAAAACACACAGGCTCTGAAGGCAGAGAGAGCTGGTTCCAGACCCAGCAGCGCCACTGAGAGCGACAATCGCCTCCTCTCACCTTCAAGGGGTTCACGGGAGTTAGGGATAGTATTGCTGTGTCTGGCACAGTATCACCTCCCAATAATTACAGAATTTTCAATACTATGATCGTTACCAAAAATACAAAGTAATGCAGGGTCTCCTGCCCCTCCTATTTTTGGGAGACGGGGTCTTACAGGTAGCCCAGGCTGACTTTGAACTCTAAATCCTTCTAACTCTGCCTCCAGAGTGCTGGGATTCCAACTGTGCACCATGGCTGTCTGTATGCATTTCTTGATTAGATTAGTCGGTAGCTGGAGTATTCTTATGAAATATTGTCTTTCTCTGATACAGGGCTCCCCAGCTTACAAAATTCCTTTTTTCGTGAGTGAAGCTTGTAAAGGAAGTGAGAGAAAGTCTCTCCATTTGATGGGAAACTGAAGCTCCCAAATGGATGTGAATGGGACAAAGACACACATCAAATGGTGGGTCGCAGCAAGGAGCACACGACATCAGTGCAATCCTGACCCAGACGCAGGAGAACCCCAAACCTTCACAGACTACCCCCTCCTTAGCTGTGGACGTGCCCTCTGCTCCCAAAACAATGATCTCTTTTTAACACTGACTCTCGAAGGGATGGGGATGGGATACCCACGTGGGGAGACCCCAAAGAGCTTCTTCCTATTGGCTCCTGACTTTCCAGATCTCAAGCCTGAAGCCATGACTTCTGACTGCAGTTTCGCAGCCATTGGGCAAGGAGATCGAAACCTCGCTCCCTCATTCCCCACAGGGACCATAAGTGGTGGAGCCGGACATGGCAGCAGGGGACACAAAGTGTTGAGACTGAGTCTGCCACTGCCACAGGTGCCAGAGCTGAAGCAGCACCCAGGCCACTACCATGGCTGCCTCCAGTACACAGTGTGCTTTGGATCCCCCAATGGATGACAAAGACATAACTATCCAGACCTCAGCTACCTCTCAACTGTCTGGCTGATCCCCCTTCTCCTTGACTGTTTTGTTCAAACTGAAGCGAGATGCTTCAAGAGCAAGAGCCAAGCAGGCAGAAGGTGGAGGGCACCCAAGGGGTCTCCAGGGTCAGCTGAAGGTGGTTCATGCCCAGTTCTGTTTTCAAAGCAATACAATCTCCTCTCTGTTTATATATGTATACACACACACACACACACACACACACACACACACACACACACACACACGTCTGAGTGTACAGATACATGTTCACACATACGTCAGCAAACATGTGTAAGTGAGTCTTCTTTTCAATTGCTTTCTACTTTATTTACTCAGGCAGGACTCTGAACCGAACCAGGAATTTGCCAATACAACCAGTCAAGCTACCCAGCTTGCTCCAAGGACCCTGCATCTTTACCTTCAAGAGCTTTCGGATTACAGGGGAGCCCCCATACTCACCCGCATTTACACCAATGCTGGGGACCTGAACTCTGGACTTCGCACTGGTGTGGCAAGTGCTCTAACTACCGAGCCATCTCCTCAGCCCTGTTTGGGTTTGAGTGCTAAAACCCAGGGTCTGCTCCTGCACCTGCCTCTGGACTGCTGGGTTACAGGGGCATAACCAGTGCACTCGGCTCGGAAACATCGGTTTATGGACCTACTTTGGCCACAGCAAGTGGTCGTCTCCTTCCTTACTACAGACTCTGTGAATCCAGGCGTGATCATCTGGCCAGAGTGCTTGTTGCGAGGTCTCTGGTAACATAAAAGCGCTTTATGTGACGTGAAGCGATTATCACAGGACCCTTGGAAGTTCACCTCAACTCTACCCCTCTCAGCAGCCCATGTCGGCACTGAGTTCGCTTCTCCGCAAAGATAAACATCTTTCATGAGGCCTTTTTTTAGTATTTAAAATTACATGTGTGCGTGTGTGAATGCATGTGTGTGCACGCCATGGCATGCGTGTGGAGGTCAGAGGACAACTTGTGGGAGTCAGTTATCTTCCCTACCACGTAGGTCCTGGTCATCAAACTCAGGTCATCAGGCTTGGCGCCCAGAGCCTTTCATCACTTTGCTGGCCCTTCCGTGAGACAGAGCTTAAGGACAGACGTGCCTGGCCCGGTGTCTCGTGCACAGCTGGTGCTCAGCACGTACAGGCTGAAGAAACGTTTGGGAGAACAGTCCAGAGTGAACGGATGTGAGTGTCAGTTGCCTGTTTGGGAGTCCGGTGGGTAAAAACGGTACTTTCAAACAAATGGCTTTGGCACTACGGAACTTTACCAAGAACTGCCATTTTCTTTGGTATTCCACAGGCTTCTTTAATAATTAAATGTTTAAAAAGATAACAGGCCTTATGGCAATAAAATGCCTACATTTGAAACAGTATGGACAAATATGTAGAAAAGGAAATATCCTTAAAACAGCAATGAAAACGAAATTCATAATCTAATCCTTCAGAGTCTTTAATATCTTATCAATAAGGCCCTCTTGCCAGTTTAGGAGGAGCCAGTCTACCCACGCCTGGAGTGCTGACTACTTCTGGTCAAACTGTGCTAGAGGACCTGGCAATCCGCTTCTCAGCGCGCAAACACCAAAAGCAGTAAGCTCGACGGGCAGTGGTGGCACACGCCTTTAATTCCAGCACTTGGGAGGCAGAGGCAGGCGGATCTCTGTGAGTTCAAGGCCAGCCTAGTTACAGAGTGAGATCCAAGACAGGCACCAAAGCTACACAGAGAAACTCTGTCTTGAAAAAAAAAAAACACAACAAAACAAAAAAGCTTTGCTATTTTCTCCATTTTATAAAGGAAGAGGTTCACACAAGGGCTAAGTAGCTTTCCTAAGGATACAGTAGGATTTGAATTTAAGAAATCTGACTGTAGAACCTCTGTTTTAGTCCTCACACTATAATGACCTATGGAGTATATAAATAAATGGATGGACAATGGATAGATGGATGGATGGGTATCTAGTGATGAATAGATGTTAGACAGACAAATACATGGGTGAATAGATGTGTTTATGGGTGAGAAGATGGGCAGATAAATGGTTAATAGATGAAGAGATGATGGAGGAAGGGACAGGATAGGATGGATGGGAAGACGGAGAAGTGGACACGTGGATGGGAAGACAGAGAGGTGGATGGGAAGACAGAGAAGTGGACATGTGGATGGGAAGACGGAGAGGTAGACAGGTGGATGGGAAGACAGAGAAGTGGACATGTGGATGGGAAGACGGAGAGGTAGACAGGTGGATGGGAAGACGGAGAGGTAGATGGGAAGATCTTAGTGTCTGGTGGACAGAAGGTGCTAACTGGATAGATGAATGGCGGATGAGAGGGAAGAGGACACAGACAGATGGGTAGAAAGGCAGTTACAGATAGATAAGAAGCCCCTGTCAGGCCAGTCTGCCTTAACTAGCACCTCATCACTGGAGTATACACTAGGCGATAACCAAAAGCTGTTCCCATTCAAAGATCCAGGGACGCAGTTCAGAACATTTGCCTAGTGTATGCCAGGCCCTGTGTCCAAGCCCTAGTATTGCAAACATAAACAACAAAAACTAAAACCAACCAAACAAAACCCCAACATAACCTGAGTCCCACAAAGGGGCTTCTTTCCACACAACCCAGCAGAGGCTGTTTCTGAGGCCACAAGATCACAAGGCCACGGGTCTCCTCCTGCCACAGAGTCTAGCCACACAATTATGGCCAGGAGGATCTGAAGGACTTGAAGAGCACTGTGAAGAAACTTGCCAGGTATAGACACCTGCAGCCCGACACTTGCTCCCAACCTTTGCTCTCGCAACGAAGATTAACTTGGCTTTGGTTATATTTCAGCAACTCTTATTGAATTCTCCCATGAATGTGAGTGTGGACATCCTGCCCTAGCCACTCTGAGGTGCCCACAGCCCCTCTGCAAGAGGGGGCTCAACAAATGTGTAGAATGGATTCCAAGGTCTCAAATCGAGGCCTCCAAGACTCCCATCTTGGCCACAGGTGAACCAGAGCTGAACCACCAGCTCCAAGAACACACTATCTGCAGTTTCTTCTCCATCCACAAGAGGGCAGAGTGTCTTGAATATCTGCACAGATTCTTTTGTAAATGCCTGGTGTACTTACAGAACACTGTATAACTCAAAAATTATAATTAAAATGTCTTAGCGCCTGTATTTATAGTAACATTTAAACTACTGTGCTTTCTTGAAGTCAGTCATTTACTTGAGAACAGCACACTTTATGGTGAACAGATCTTTGAAACAGTTCCGCTGGGATCTAGCCCAGGCACATGTAACTCAATATATGTCAGCAGCTGTAAAAATATTGGTGGGAGAAGGCAGGAAGAAAGCCATGAGCCCTGATCAAGTGTGCTGTCTCTTGCATCTGACTGTTTTTAGCTGCTCCCTCCTCTTGCAAATAATTGGGCCATTTTGGTACCCGCTGTCACACAAGGCAGGCCCTCTTTGAGGCTCGATGATCAAAAAGGGTATAAATGAAAATGATTTCAATGTTGGCGGCCTGGAGAGTGACCAGGGCATGCGCGGCGGCAGAAGGGGTGCGGCGGCCGGCAGAAGGGGTTGTTCTAATCTTGCCCACTGCACACCGCCATCGGGAGAGCATTCCTAGAGCTAGAGCAGCTCCCTAGGGTGAGGCCACGGTAAATTCCGCCTAATCCCTTCTGCATACAAATGAGCGCTTGGCAGGGGGACAGGGCCAGCTCTGCAGCCCCCGCCCCCCATCTCCTGGGTTGCTGTCTTGGCTGAACAAACAACCCAGCCACAGTAGTGAGGGCGCCAGGCTGGAGAAGGCAGGCCCATCATGGGGTCTTGGGGGCAAGCGTGCCGAGGCAGGGCTCCCTCCTACCTTTCGTCCTCCTGGCCTGGAGGTGGCGCACAGGTCCCTGAGGGACAAACAGTGGTGTGGTGTGGAAGAACAGAAGGCTAGCCCAAGTGAGAAACTAGACCACTCCAACTCCGGGCCGCTGAGGAACTCCAGGAGTTGGTGACAGTGACGTGACTGAGCAGCTTGGTTGGGAACCACGCCTACACAGAATGGTTCACTAAGATGCACAGCTCCATGCCCATCCCACATCACAGCTGGGAAGCGGACGTCCCCCTGTCCTGCACAGCAGAAAAGACACTGGCCCACCACCACAGGAAGAGGATCTCCACCAGATGAATGAAAGAGATCAAGTGTGGGCCCAGGAGTCCCAAGCACTGGAGCAGGGGTTCTTAACCTGTGCCTCGTGACCCCTTTGAGGGTCAAACGACCCTTTCACAGGGGTCGCATATCAGATACCCCGCATATCAGATACTTACATTATGATTTATAACAGCAGCAAAATTACAGTTGTGAAGTCGCGACAAAAATAATGTCATGGTTGGGGTCAGCACAGCAGGAGGAACCGTATTAAAGGGTGGCAGCATTAGGAAGGTTGAGAACCCCTGCACTACAGAGATGGCTGTGGAGGAGGAGCCAGACACCAAAGCAGGAAAACAGCTCCAGGGTAAGGGAAGAGCGTCTGGTCAAAGATGGCGCAGAGCAACAGGGACTGCAGGGACATCGTGCTGCCCTGTGGGCTGGGTCTCTGGGATCGATCGGCTCTATCGTCGATAAGCTACAATAAGGGCAAGCGTCAGCAACATGGCCACCAAGGCACCTTACAAGGCCCCGCGTCCCTGCAGTAGTGGGCAAAACTGACACTGCAGTACTTGGGTACAAATGCCCTTAAAACGCCCGTGTGTGTGTGTGTGTGTGTGTGTGTGTGTGTGTGTGTGTGTGTGTGTGTGTTGATCACTCTGGGGGATAGAGAAGGTTCTAAGGCACAAAAAGGTTAATTGCTCTGTGGCTGGACTGACAAGGGTCCCTGGCCCAGCCCTGGGTCACTTCCAAATTTGAAGTTGTTCCAAGACAAAAGGGGTGAATGTAGAGATGGGCTGGGGCCTTCGCTCAACAGTGGGCCCTGTGCTGGGTTACAACGTGTGTGCAGGTACACACTTGGCATGGCCCCAGAGCCAGCATGTGCCCACTTTCCCCCAGGATGCAAGCACACACACACACACACACACACACACACACACACACACACACACACACACACCTATCCCACACCTACATCTTCCATGGAAAGCAGCAGGAATTGCACATTCTGAGGACTCAATTAGGCTCAGTGTGTTGCTGACAACCTTTCAACTTCCAGAAGGCATTTTTACAACGCCTTCCAGCTAAGAAATTACTAGGTTCCTGTCCTTCCCCAAATAGTCTTGGCATCAGAAAGAACCAAGGTGCATCTGGCGGTGAGGAAGGGGGCTCCACCTGAGGCGGCCCCAGGATGACTCCGTGACCATGGGGAATATCGGCCTCAGCAGGGGCGATCCAAGGTAGGAACAAGTCCTTAGCTCCCCAAATCCAGCCTCAAGGTCCTACTCCTGGCACAGGTGGACAGACCCCAGGAAGGCCCGGGTCATACTATAAGGCAGGTTGTATGCCTGGAACAGGAGCTGCTTCCTGTCTCACAGGGAGGGAAACTGAGGTCAGAGAGGTCTAAAGACTGATCTGTGGCTTTCTCATTCAAAAGGATCAAAGCATAGGCTATTTCTGCTTCCTGTTCAGTTCGAACGGCCACACTATGTGAAGTCACCTGGAAAACTAGATGGGATGGGAGGGAGTCCCAATTCCCAGACTCTCTTGGGTGGTATAGCGTCAGTCTGGGGACAGTCAGTTCCTATTCCCCTAGTCCTCCAGGAAGTCCAGTGAGACCCTGCAGCAGCTCCTGTCTACCCCAAGGAAATGATTCCAACCCCACGTCGGACCAGAGTGAGTTATTGGGCCCCATCCTCTCTTAATGTCTCTGGCTGTTCCTGGGAGCATCCGGACTTGTGCCTATCAGGACAATGATGTTGTAGGAGGTTCTCTTATATTACACTTCACATCTCCTGGTTCTGTGCTTTTTTGCACGTGAGCCAAGAGCAACAACATCAGAGTCTATAGGACATTGCTGGATATGACAAGAAAATCCTTGAATTTCAGAGTCTCTCAGTTGACTAACATCTCCAAACAAAGACAAGTAAATTGAGTTCAGGTCCAACTCAGTAGTATTGACTTGCCTAGCATGCACAAGGTCCCGGGTCCCCTCCCAGCACCACTTCCAAAAGAAAGATACTGCCCACCATCTCCACGTTAGCATTTTTGGTCTTCAGGGTGAAGGGTGTACCCAGAAAACTACCACGTGATCACAACAGCCCAGGCCGGGGGTGCCAAGCAGAACATATGTTCGTTCTGTGTGGCTTTATTTGAACCTCTAACTATGCTCTCTCACGAGCAGCAGGTTGGCGATTAGCAAAATAGCAATAGGAAGATGTGGGTGACAACTGCCATCGCTGTGGCCACGATGACAGCCATCGCCAGGAGCCAGCCTTGCTGGCTTTCTGCTCACTGCCCCCAGAATCCCCACCGTAGGCAGGAGCTTGAAACACTTTAGGGAAACTTGGCCAATCATTTCCGTGAATCTTTGCTGCCTGGACAGATTAAACCCAGGCCCCAAGTGGCTCTCCCAGTTGACAATTTTTCTTTCAAAAAGGCAGAAGTTGCTGTGAGCCAAGTTCTTGCAGCCGAATTCCTGGACACAGTTTCCAACTATTCCAATCAGCCGGCTCTGTGGTGGGGCTGGGATTTCAAGCTCGCCACAGTATGAAGTCCAGTTTGGGCTATATTCCCTTCCCTCTCGCAGCGTGATGAAGGTTTCCCCGCAAAATCAAAAGGCTTACTGTCAAGTTTTCGATTGGTCTGGGCTTCGTGCTACCGTGTGTGTGGTGATGGGAAGAATATGAATGTGATGCCGGCTTCACCATGGGGCCTTGAGGCCTCGTCCAAGCCGTCCAGGGACCTTATGAAAGTGGAGCGGAACTCTTTTCATGTATATTCCAACTGCTGAAATTCCCCAGACGCGCCACAGTGTGCAAACACGGTGGAGAAATGAACAATGGCTGGGTAAAAACCGAGGCAGGTCCGCAGAGCACGCTGAAGATGGACCTGTGTGGCTGCTTCGGGGGGAAGCCAAGCCCTGATCCCACTCTCCCTTCCCTCAGCTCTCCTGCTTCCTGGCTTTCTTCCTGCTTGGAACTTAACGAAAATGAAGTCACCCCATTTCTGGGGATGCAGACTGCTCTTTACTTGGATAAAATAGATGAGCAAATTCACCAAAGGAAGATGACACTCGGGGAAAACACACAGGTGACGCTCAGGGCAGAGTGAGAGACAGCATCTGTTATCTTGTTTCTCTTTCCTAAAGTATATTGTAGGTATATATCTAGGTGCACATATATGTGTACACGTGCACATGCCTCTGTGTGCATGCGAGCACATGCATGTGTGTGCATGTTGCATGCACATGTGTACACCTGAGTGCGTGTATAAAGTAGTGGTATCCTAGAGCTAGCTCCTCTTTACTACCTCCAGGCAGTGTGTGTTTATCCTCCCAACATCAGATCCAGTGTCCTGTAGTAGTAGCTTGGAACTTAGGATCTCCACTTTCAAAGAATAAAGGGAAGGTATGGGGGGAATTGGGAGCATTTATACCACTGAAATTGGCAAACACTATAAATCAGAATTCATTTTTCTCAGACAAGTAGCTGTTAAATAATTACTGGCCTCATCACAATATCACTGCCACTCATATCACCGTGTGTATGTATACACACATGCAGAGATCTACAGATGCACACACACACACACACACACACACACACACACACACACACACACACACTGTTCATATACTAGCATGCCCAAGAGTATATGAAGACATCATTGATGTCTGTATGTTCTCCTTAATTCATAGCTTCTCTTAAAATAAAAGGCAATACTAGAACCAAAGATCTAAGTGGATTGTATGCGTCTACCATAAAAAGAAAGGCAAAACCACCAGTTTTTCCAAAATACAAAAGTAATAGCTAAATTGATCCCTCTTTTCATTGCCTGGGTATTAACTTTCTCCTATTTCTGCAAATTTGCTACACTCCTGTTTCCCTGCAGCCCCAGAATTAAACACATTTCTAATCTCTCACTTCAGGTGCATTAAGTGCAGTATAGGGCACAAATGAATAGTTTTATTGATAATAAATTTTATAATCCATGCAGCACTTTGCTGAAAATGGATGTGTTCTGGATGCATTCATTATTTCTCCTAATTCGAAGACCACAGGATTGCAGCCGCCCTGCTCGCAATGCCTCTGATAATTACTGGCAATTTCCTACTGGCCTGAGGTTCAGCTGACGATTCATATGCATGCCCTGCATTAGGAGGCTAAATGACAATAAACAGTCCATCAGATTATCACTTCTTTCAATTTCAGAGACTATCCAACATTGGTCGGTGGCTTCTGTCTCCTGCAGATAGAAACGCCCTGCCTGTTGGATGGTGCTGTGAGAAACGGGAGCTATAGCACCCTGCTAAAGGTAACGTGTGCATGCTCGCCTGCTCGCAGGTGCACATGACCAGAAGAAGCTGTCTGGGAAGCGAGCTGCCTGCAGTTGAGAAGGAAGATGCATGGAAGACAGTAAAGGATGGTGGTGGGTTCTGAGCTTGTTTGGAAAGGAAGATGTTAGAACAGAGGGTTCGTTGTCAGACAGTCCTGACCACAGTCCCAGACGGCCCATCTAGAACTACGTGACCCCTAGACAAGCTACCTTTCTGACCCCCTGTTTCCTCGTCTGAGAAACCAGGATAAAATTACACCTGTCCCTCAGGGCTGGGCCTGCTATAGTGTCCACACTCACATAGTGTCCACACTCACATAGTGTCTGCACTCACATCGTGTCCGCACTCACATAGTGTCCGCACTCACATGGTGTCCGCACTCACATGGTGTCCGCACTCACACAGTGTTTGCACTCACATAGTGTCCACACTCACATAGTGTTTGCACTCACATAGTGTCCGCACTCACATAGTGTCCGCACTCACATGGTGTCCGCACTCACATAGTGTCCACACTCACATAGTGTCCACACTCACATAGTGTCCACACTCACATGGTGTCCGCACTCACATAGTGTCCGCACTCACATAGTGTTTGCACTCACATAGTGTCTGCACTCACATAGTGTCCGCACTCACATAGTGTCCACACTCACATAGTGTTTGCACTCACATAGTGTCCACACTCACATGGTGTCCACATTCACATAGTGTCCACACTCACATAGTGTTTGCACTCACATAGTGCCCACACTCACATAGTGTTACATTCACATAGAACTCACACTCACATAGTGTTTGCACTCACATAGTGTTTTCACTCACCTAGTGCCCACATTCACATAGTGTTTGCACTCACACAGTGTTTGCACTCACATAGTGTTTGCACTCACATAGTGCCCACATTCACATAGTGTTTGCACTCACATAGTGTTACATTCACATAGAACTCACACTCACATAGTGTTTGTACTCACACAGTGTTTGCACTCACATAGTGTTTGCACTCACATAGTATTTGCACTCACATAGTGTTTGCACTCACATAGTGTCCGCACTCACATAGTGCCCACACTCACAGGATACAGCTACTGACTGTCTTCCGTGGGGCCAGGAAAGTATTCACACCCAGTGAGAACCACCAGAGAAGCATAAAGATTGAAAGTGGGCCCATGATTGGTTGTCATGGCAGCCTTAGGTGAGCTCACTATCTTGGGAAGCACTTAAGAAAAGCTAGGGATTATGGGAGAGACTGCTGAGTAAGTTCCATATTCAGACCGGATGACTGAGGTGTCTGAACTCTTGTCAAGCTCTTTGGTGGGGGGTGGGGGGGTGTTGTGTAGCTTTGGAGCCTGTCCTGGAACTCGCTCTGTAGACCTGGTTAGCCTTGAACTCACAGAGATCTGCCTGCCTCTGCCTCCCAAGTGCTAGGATTAAAGGCGTGTGCCACCACCACCTAGCTAAACTCTTCTTAATAAAGAAGAATCTGACCAAATGGCTGTGCTTGTTGTGTTTACACAGCCCGACTTTGTTGTAAACATTGTACGTGCTATCATTCCCCTCATTCTTGTTAACACTGCTGTTATTGGAGGTGCCAGGGCTGGCATCCCCGGCCTCATGCACGCTAGGTAAATGGTCTACTACCGAGCTGCTCCACAGTCTTACCCTCATTAACAGACAAGAAAAGCTGGGCACGTGGACGTTAAACAATCTGTTCAAAGTCAGGGCTAGAGCATGGACTCAAACAACTAGTTTGTCTTCCAGAGGCACACCCTGGCAACCTGGCAACATTGCTCCTGACCATGGCTAACGGTGCCTGCAGCGTCCCTGCCCATTTGGCTCCTGCCCTCGACTAGTATCCACCTGACCCCTCTCAGGTCCCCTCACAACTCCAAAAGACACCTGAAAGATGGTTACGCATCAGGAAGGAAGCACCAATCCATGTCTGCTTGGGAGCTGCCAATCATACCACGGGTAGGACAAGGTCATCCCCCTCCACTAGATGGGCAGAGGCCATGGCCAGCGGCTTTGGAATCCAGGATTCTTCTCAAGCACAACTGTTCCAGGGCAGAAAGTGTGGCCCAGAAGCTCCTGACCCAACACCCATGCTCACTCATTTGCTGACAGCTTACCCACTACGCTAGCCCGCCCATGTGAGAACACGGTGGATTCGCTGGAGATAGACCACATATACCACTGCGATGAGTTGGACCCAAGGCTGTTCTATTTATAATCATAATGGTAGTTTAGTGGGATTTCTTCTTCTTCTTCTTTTTCCCCCTCAACCTGGCCCTTCCACTGGGAAGCAGTTTGCTTTATGCAAAAATCAGGGCATATCCAAAAAAAGGAATTTCTCCCTCAGCATTCAGTTTTTCTACGAAGGGAAGTGCTGTTGACGGGCCCTCCAGTGGCATCTCCAACAATGGAAGCGGCTCCTCTCCAGCCTGGAGTCAGACCGTTGGGAGCCAAGTCCTTGCCAAGAGAGGCCATCCCCCCCCCAGAAGTGCAGTCCAAAGAACTAAGGCTCTACCAGCAGCCAAGAAGAGCTTGGGTCAGCCGACTAGGGCAGCAGACTGCTCCCAGGCTAGGGGAAGCTGGTGTGACCCCCCAAATCTGCACCTGTCACACGAGACAGGGGCCCCTGGACACACCACTGTGCGTTGAGCTACTAAAGATCTTTGCAAACAGAAGTACTGATGTCCGACTCCCACAACTACCAGGCAGCTGGAACGAGGCAGAGGGTGGGTGCTATGCCCGGCCAGGCCCTCACTGCAGCGACCACTTTGTTTCTAGGCCCCCAAAAGTCCCAGTGAGGCAAAAAAATTCCTGGTCTTGGTGCAGGCAACATGTCTCCTCTCCCTCCTCTAATCCTCAGCAGCCCCCATCCTTTTCCTCCCTCACCTGACCGCCAGGGAGCTAACTTTTCTCAGAGTTCCATCCAGTTCTTGAGTTTCTGTCGGAAACTTGGCCTAGATGACAGCTGTGTGGGCCTCTCCCCAGCTCGACCCAGCAGGAGTTCTAATACACTTCATTCTGGGGCTGGTTGCTGCTTTTAATCTATCAGCACGGCGCCACAGCTGCTGTAAGCTAGCTGAAAACGGTCTGCATACGGGTGAGCAATTGTAACCCTTCTCCATGCCGGCAATGCGCTTCAGCCCAACACCCTGCCCGGTCCTCGGTGCCTAGGAAGTGGGTAGGCCCAGAGTGGCCAAGGTTTTCTAAAGCATCAGAAGGTCCTCACCTGAAAAAGCAGCCAACTCAGAAACCGGAGCCACCATGGACACAGAAATGCCATCCTCCTGACAAGACTTCCGGTCCCAAAGCGAGCTTTTAACAGACTCCTTCCCAAGCTGCAGCGGGGCAGCATGGACCCCTCCGGCTAGGGCTGTGACCCGGAGATCTTCCCCTTCCCTTTGAGTCTGCAGAAGAGGGGCGTCTCCATGAGGCTCTCCCGTATGTGTGGAGACTCTCGCCACTGCCGGCACCCCCACACAGGAGGGCATGGCCTGGGACAACACCACCAAGCTCTCAGAACTGCGGGTGCCATCCTCTTGCTCAGGTCTCTGCCCCGTCCACTGAGCAGTAGCAAGTTTAAATGGGCTCAGCAGGGCAGGTTTGGAGCTGGAATCTTTGCCAAATATTAATAGTTACCATTCTGACAAAATAGCCTGCACGCTTCAGGCACCGGACACAAATTTAGGTATCGTGCAGGAACATAAACAGGAAAAGCACAGGAATAGAACCCAGAGGGGCAACAAGGTACACCATCAAGAGATACCATCCTTCCCTCCAACTCCTCAGCCTTCAGTCCATGCCCCCAACCTTCCCTTCATCCTCCCTCCACCTTTTCTTTACCCCCTCAAACTCCCCTCCACCTTCCCTGTCCTGCATCAACTGTCAACTTGACACAGCCTAGAATCCCCAGAAAAGATCAACTGAGTAACTGTCTTTATCAGGGTGGTCTGTGAAGGATTGTCTTGAGAAATTTATGTAAGAGGGTCCAGCCCACTGCGGGCAGCTCCATTCCCTGGGCAGGTGGCCCTGGTCTATATAAGGAAGTTAGCTGAGCATGAGCCAGATCAAGTCAGCAAGTAGTGTTCTCCATGGTTCCAGTCTGCCTGCCTTGAGTTCCTGCCCTGACCTCCCTCCGTGATTATGACCTGGAAGTATAAGCCAAAGTAATCCTGTTCTCTCCCAAGTTGCTTAAAGCAGCTACAGAGTAGTAAACTAGAACACCCCTTCAATCTTTCCTCTGCCCCCACCCCCTAGTCCCCCTCCCCAGGTTTCCAAGTGGGCAGTCATGGGAAGTAAGGCCAAGCTCTGTGGCTCAACTCAGTTCCATGGCATCTTCATGTAGATCATCAGCGGACGGAACTACCCAGCACACACAGGCCTCCATTATGAAAGGGGACACACTTCTGGGCTCCACCACCTGCTCCGTGAGGTCCTCACACAGCACTCCTGGGCTCCTCTGTCGGACAGGGACTCTTCTGCCCTCCAAGGATCCTCCCTGCCTGCTCACTGTCAGGACGCTTTCGTTTCTAGAATACCACTTAGAAGACCCTGGTTGCCCAGTTGGGCCAGTCCCACATCCAGTCCTGGAGTGGATGGGTGTACACTGTCAGACCCCAGCCCCAGCCGCTTCCCCTGGGAGGAGAAGAAAGGGCTGCGACAGACTCCAGATCCCACGGGAAAAAGGCTGGAGGGGTACTGGGAGAGCACCTCCCCAAACCAGACCACCTCAAAATCCAGTCTTCCCTCAGAACTGATATGGCAGCAGCTGTATCTCTTTCATTTGAGTAATTATCATATAATTAAGTGCATGAATTACAAGAGAGCCAAGGCATTAAATTAAAATATTTAATGCTTGTAAATCTGAAAATGATCACTGTGCTGCCGCACAGCCAGTGAGGAGGCAGGCTAATGGCTCAGTGGCCGGTGCTGGGAGGTGGGAGGTGACCGCAGCCGCTGAGCAGAACCTCGGAAGGCAGGGAACACAAGTGAGGGACGAAGTTTAGCGCAGTCAGCAGCTAGAGAGGCCCAGCCAGTGCGCCAAACACAGATGGTTCCCTTAGAGGGTAGAGGGATTGGTCCTGAAACGGAAGAGTCCTGACGCCACTAGCTACAACCACAAACGACAGCGTCACTGCTCTGGGAAACCTCACTGGGACAGTGGAGCCATGTTGTAGCACCCTCCATATCGGAGTTTTATCCTTTTGAACCCCTGGTGTTCAAAACAAAAGGTTTCTGCCCCCAAAGTCTGCCATCCAGTCAGTTCTGCTCTGTCCTGCGGGTCAGGTCAGCCTCAGATGAGATTCTATCCCAGTGTATTCACTGGGAGGTCGGAAACGGGCCTGGCACCTGCAGGGCATGCAAATAATGGGCATCCAGACGAGCCTCAAGGACATGAGCCACGTGAGACCTTAGGAAAGCCCCTACCCGCCATACGCTGACCCCGAGGATTCATTTCTTGGCCCAGAAGGACCCTGTATCCCGTGGATTCTGACTTGAGGGGTGGCCAGCTACAGCCACATCGTTTGACAGAGGGAGTTTCCAGTGAAATGGGCATGCCAGAGAAAGTCAGCCTCTGCACCTCTGGAAGCTGACTTTGATTTTACTCCTGCCAATGTTCACCCTTCTTGCCCTGTAGAAGGAGCCTAGGGTTCTTGAAGACCTGGCCAATGGGACCGGTCCACGTCTCTGGGAAAAAATGATTGGTCCAGAGACAAACATGTGACCAGGCCTGACCAAACAGAACCCATCCTAAGAAATTTCCGGTTTCGTTGGGGTTTAAAGGTTCTTTTGTCTCTGGGGTTTCAACACCAGCAAGATGGGAACCTAGAGGGCCACTTCTCCTAGGACTAGAGACAAGCTTGCCAAACCAAAGACAGAGGGACTCCAGGGCTGCCTGCAGCCTTGACTGAGATGCCCATCTGAGGAACCAAGGAGATGGCTCCTTTTGTTTCTGGGACCAATTTACGACAGTGTGGGCTCTTGCGACTCAGATACAGCTTGACACCCTCTCTTCTTCCTGGGGAGAATTTGGCCCCCGATCGTCCATCTGTCTGTCTTCCCACTCCTCTCAATTGCTCTCCTCCCTAGTAGTATTAGTACAGCACTGGTCTGAACAAAGCTACAAAGAGATGCCCGATGACCCTGGCTTGGGCAGAGGCTATGTGTCCACCCAGGGCTACAGCGCCCCTCTCCCCTGCTTCCCCATGCCTGTCCCTGGCAGCCTCTCCTAAGCCCAGTACACCTGTGGTGTTGCTGGCATTGAGTAACTATTGTCCAAAGCCACATGGGAGATCCTTGGCAACAGGGAACTTCCTCCCTTCCCTCTTCCGTTATATGCATGTGGTCACAGGGTCTTTCCACCTCAGAACCACTACCAGTCCCCATGCTCACTGTCTGGAACAAGCTGCCTGCCCTTTAGGAGTCAGGGGAGGCTCCAGCAGCCCCAGGGCATTTCCCCAGCAATGGCCTGCTCTCTACTAGTGGTTAAGGCATCTCCAGGGCTCACCATCCCCTTTCTTCAGGGGGACAGCTTTCCTTGCTGGGTGACAACAGCTTGCAAACTCCTTCCCTCTCTCTTATGGAGCACCAGCAGAGGGACCTGAGCCTTTCCTAGATTTCCTGGACAAGAGTTAATAAGGGGCATACAGCCCTCATGGGAGCCACCCTATAGACCCTCCAAGTTCATAGGCAGTCCCATTAGATTCCAGATATGCAAGTGGTCTGCCCAGAGCAGATGCCTCATGAGGGGCAGGAGAAAGGTGTGTTTTCCTGACAGGAAGTGGCCGGCTGAAGGGAGCGGCTGTGTGTACCACAGGCCTGGGTACCAACTCCAGCCCTGTGACTTCCTCGCTGCCCATCCTGCCTCTCCTCTGTCACTTGAAAAGCCTCAGCTTCCTCACCTGTAAGACAGGACTGCAGGACTGTTGCAGCAGCTGTGGACACAGGCCAATGCCACCTCTGACTTCCCATCGAGGCAGACACCCAGCAATGGGAACCGCCGTGGCCACAGGGGTGCTGTGTGCATGTATCTCCAGTCCAAGCAGCAGACACCCGGGGAAGACATCTGACAGCCCTGATGAGCCACTGCTTCCAGAGAATGCATCTCAGAAGTGAGCAGGCCTGGTGAGCGTCCTGAGGGAACCACTGTGAGGGCTTTCCACTCTGGATACACCCTAATCCCCTGCGACAATTCCAAGAGCAGCCCCATCTTATGGGGATGAAACTGGTGTAGCTGTGGCTTTGACAACCGTCCAAGGACTCCAGGGCTGCTGAGCGGCGAAGCAGGACTTGAGGCCAGGTCATCGGGATCATCCAGATGCCTGGCCCCAGGCTTTGGCTCTGCCTGCGAGTCTGAGCTATGGAGCCCTGTTCCCAGAACCTGACAGTCCAGTTAGCCAAGAAGAAGCCTTGAGATGTACTGTAGGTCTGCCTTGTAGAAGAACTTCTAGTATAAACCCCAACGGATAGAGCACAAGCAACCGGGGGCTGCACCCTCTGACGTAGGCCCACTGTGTGCTTGGAATTCATGCCAGCTTCAGCCCTCTAAGCATCCCCATGTGCTGGGTATTACTACGTCCATTTTATAGGGAAGAACTTCGAGGCTCAGAGAGGTTAAGTGGCTATACCATGGTCACAGACCTCTGGATCTCAGAGCCCACAACAGTCCCAAGCAAGCCAGACTGTCTTTATGTACAAATGTGGATTTAGCACTCTCTTTTCCTTTCCTTTTTTTATTTTTAGCTTGTAGCGAGTCAAAAGCTAGCTTCACAGGCACCTATTAATGACACATGAAATAGTTTTCCACAGTGTTCTATAAGTCATGGCGAGTATAGACCACAAACTTTCTCCACCAACTCAACTGAATTCTGATACAGGTTCGATCTATATAGAATGTTTTGCACATTGGTGGGTAGATATTTTGGATGTTTCCAGAGAGGGGCTGGACTGGACAGCTATGAGGTTGAAAGGACTTTCATAAGGACGGTAGTGACAGCAGGCCCAGAGATTAGGAGGGTCCCCAACCTTCCATCACCAGAAAGTGCTCCACCTCTCCTCTAAACATGATGAGGTCATCAGTAGCCCTTACATCCATACCCCCTCTACCCCATTCCCACAGTGGAGGAAGGAAGAAGGGGTAGAACCTGGCTTTGATGTCTTGAAGCAGATGGGCAAGATCAGAAGGACGTCGCGGATGGGCGGACAGGCAGTAAGTCTCCCTGAGCTGTACTCCTCCGGGGCCTCCCCTCAAGAGCCAACATGGCCAGAACTTCCCAACAAGGTGCTGAGCCTGTCTACCTGTTAGCGAGGCATGGTGTGTGTGCCTCTCCTTTATTCTTCAACACACATGTGCTGGGCAGCCACGCTGCATCTTTTCACTCACTCAGAACACACAGGAAGAGCCTCTTCTTACATGTGAGTTTCAGGACGAGGTGCTGTCTGCTTGCCAGGAGCTACCAGTCTGGTCTGACAGAAGCCCCCCGCCTCTACTGCGGAAGTGCTAGGATTAAAGCATTCACAGCTTCACCAGTCCAACTCCAAGGATGCCTGTCGAGGTTTCTCCCTAGTGGCACACGCTGAAGACACACACACTTGTCTACTTCAGAAATCACACCTCCTGTGTGCCACGCACTGTGCAGCGGCTCATGTAAAGGTGACACAGACCTGCTTTCAGTTCACCCTGAACGTAAACCTTGCAAACCTGAGGCACTCAGATGCTGAGGTAAGCCGAGACACGCTGTTTTTCAGAGGGGTGGCCTATGCTAGGAAGACAGTGGTTTCTTGAGTGATGCTCCGAGGCACTGGGCCGTGGAGAAAGTGGGTAGATCCCGGCAGAGCAGCAGGAGGGCGGGTATTGGAGTTCTAGACTGAGGCAGTATATGTACAAAGCTAAAAGTATGGAAGAAACAAAGAACCCAGTCAGGCTAGAAACCAGGGTCCCTCCACCGAAAAACAGGAGCAAACACAGAGAGCACCACACAGGGTGGCAAAGCTCTGGGTTTGCTCCTGTAGACAACGGAACCACTGGAGTCTTCTGAGGAGAGGTGTGACCCACAACTTGCACTTGGATCGAGAGAGGCTGTTGGAAGGGCCACCAGGTCATCAGCTGTTACCATGGCTCAGAGGAAGGGTGCTGAAGGCATGGACAGAGGTAATGGCAGAGGAGAGGAGACACACAGCGTCCTCAGTGCCCACTGGGGAGGACACTGGCAGTGAGAGCTGGAGAGGAGGGCGTTCTAGGCAGAGGCTCAACTGTCATGGTCCTAGCATAACCATACTTTGGAGAACCTGCCAGTTTATATGGTCAGGCTTAGCACATGTGGGCTCTTTATGAGCAATACAGAGGGACATTGGTTTAGTTGCCTAGTTGAAGGGTAGGTGAATGAATAGACAGGAGAGATAAGGAAACAGGCATGTAGATGGCCACTTAATATGCAGACAGCTAGAGGAACATGTTAACAGATCAAGTGATGGATAAGATGAATGGAATACCAGAAGGTGGTCCTGAGCAGTGGAGAGATGGAGACATGGGGCATGCTGGGTTGTGTGGGAAGAAGGGATGCATGAATACCTCAATGAGAGATGGATGGGTAGTGATTCTCAGAGACTGTGACTGGGGGATCCTGGAAGGCTCATTCTGAGTTGACGTGTGCCTTCCTTCATCCCTTCCAGTTGAAATTTCTCTCCCAGCCCCACCCTCAATGTCCAGAAAAACAGCAGTCTTGATTCTAATCATCTTATTAGACTGACTCCTGATTCCAGTTCTGCTGTGACTTGCTGTGTGAGCTCACTCAAGCTCCTGCCACTTGTGGGCTCCTCCTTGTCATCTGGTAGCTGCCTAGGAATGCCTGCTGTGGCATTTGACCATCCTCCCTACACCATCCTACCTCGCTTATCCAGCCAGAGTCTTCTTCAGGAAGGCCAGCAAGATGAGCCCACTCGCCGAGGGAACACTAAGGAACATTGTTATTGAACCGGAGTGCACACCAGTCTTTGTGACCCCACACTCAGCCTCTGATTCAGGAGGTCTGGGGTGGGGCTGAGGTTGGCCCCCACCTGGAGGGCTGGTGGCGTCAGGGTCCCCATAGCTACCCCTCTGGAGTTTGTGTGGAAACCTAGAAGCTCAGAGTGGGTAGTTCCCCTGTCCCCGACACTGTTCCTTGCAGTCACCCAAGGCAATGGGGAGGAACCTCATGAAAGGGATGGTCCCTGCCTTGTCCTCTCAAGGTCCTGCATCCACCCTCCCTCACCACACCCCCTCCCTGCTCTCCTGTAATCCTGGAGCCTGGGAGAGCATCCTGCCTTCTGCTGCTCGCACAATGCCGGCCCCTGCCGCCCTCAGAACAGCTGTGGGCTTAATTATCAAAATAACATTTTAATAGTTTCATAAGCGAACTCCCTTCAATATATGCCAGTGGAAGAGGCAGTGAGGAGCCCTTTTAGCACCTCTTCCCACCCGACTTGCTAATCGGAGGCATTTAAGTTGCCATGAGGCCCAGATGCCCGGCTGGCCCACGGAGCCTGCTCCGCAGATGTGGCTTTCCCACTTGGAGTGAAGGATTCAGCTCATGCCAGCCGGAACCAGGAGCCATCACAGACTTCCTGCTCCAACGCAGTGTGCTGAGATGACTGAGGCTCCCCGCTGGGATCACAGGAGAGGAGGGATGGGAGGAGGGGGGAGCAACTGGCTTTTATCACATTTTTTTATATTTTAAAAAGTTGCTATCACAGCAATAACTTTGCTCCCCACATCCCTTTGCTACTTTGTGTAATAATTCTACAGGCGTCCATGCTGGTATTTAGCTCTTGACTTAGCCCAGTGAAGACCTTGCTTCTCAGCTCAGTCCTTCATTCCCCTGGTGGCTCCTTAGATCCCCGAGTCCCTAAAGTGAACCCTGCACTCACTCTCTCCAGCCTTGGCTACATTCAGAGTCCAAGGACACAGGCCCAGCCCAGCATCTTAGCCAGGAGGAAACTGAAGCTAGACTAAGCTACACCCCGACAGTGGTGATCTAGGATGGGCAGCATTATCCTGCCTTCAGAGGGCGAGGCCTGGGTGAAACCATTTCTTCCTAAGGGTCCTTCTCAAAGTTCAGATCTCTCGGTGGCCCAGGGCAGTCAGGATCTGGCTTAGCAGGGGCAGGGCACAGCTGGAAGTTACTCTGTCTAGAACATTCCTCTGCCACTGAACCACATCTTGGGAAGTGGGGGTTCAGAGGACATGGCCCAGAGAAGGCTCAAGCCAGTCCCTGGTGAAGTGAGAACAGAGAATGTGGGCACTGGGAAAGGTGGCATGCAAGCTCAGCCTCCTCCAGCAGCCTGGCTCTGGCTCTGGTGTGCCCAGACCCTGAGAAAGGAGAAGAGGCACCTCAGAGGCCAGCTCTCTAGCCTGCCCTGATCACGTGTGCCTGTCATGGCAGCCACAGGGAAAGACGTAGCCTCTGCCCTCTGCAGGGACCTGCCCTTATCCTGATCCCTGCTGCTGCCATAGGGCACCTGCTAGGCATGGGGGAGGGGCTGTGGGAGCACGGGATGGCCAGCATGTGGTGACTGTCCAGAAGACAGGGATGCATGCTGCTGTCTGAGGTGGTTCATGGGTCCAGAGCGGTACACAGCGGGATGGGAGTGCCAGCAAGAGCAGAGAGCGGACTAGCTGAGTGCTGCTGATTAGCCTGAGCCCTGGGCAGCTTAATTTTTAGCAAAATTGCAACTAACCTTACAACCCGTTCAGCAGGAAGCTACCATGCCACCTGAACTCAAGCTCGGGACAAGCTGCCTTTTAGACCTACAGACTCAGAGCCACCCCGTCCGCGTCAATTCTTCACAAACTGGCTACCTGCCCTTCAGAAAACTTGGAGAATCCCAAATACCATGTGCTTTGCCGGCCACAGACTGCTCACAAGTCTTGGTTTTGTCCTTCCAAGCTGTGCGACTCTCATCCAGCTAGCAAAGATGTGATGGTCAGCACCCTTCACTGAGCCCAGTATTTTTCATTACCAACCTGGGCCTACTAGTGCTTGATGGAGTCACAGATCTGCCCAGAGCAGACATCACCTATGTGTGTCCACTCCAATGTGTATGGATGCACATCTGGTTTGCTTTGGTTTTTAACAGTCTTTTGGCATAAGCATGGAACTCGTTCCAGGAATCCCAGGGACCCAAAGCCCGAGGACACTGAAGTCCATCCCATAAGGGGGTGCAGCTTTGCACAGAACCCCCACATGTCTTCCCACGTGCTTGAATCACCATGAGATTATTATAAAACCTAACACAATGTAGATGCTGTGCAGACCGTACATGTTCAGTTACAGACGCATTATTCCTAAAGATTTTCCAGATACACGTGAACTCACAGATGTGGAAAGCTGGCTGTGTGTATTATACTCTTTATTAAGTAGAGAATTTAGAGTCAGTATCTCTCTGTCTCCGTGTGTCTCCCCTACCCCACTTTCTCTACAGGTCACAATGTAGGCCTGGATGTCCAGGAACTCATTCAGTAAACTCAGAGATCCATCTTGCCTTTGTGTTTGGGTGTCCCCCCCACACCCCTGTGCTAGGATTAAAACCATGCACTACTACACCCTACCTTGAGTGTCTTTTAAATGTAGTCTAATTAATATTCAATTAGGTAAGTAAATGTAGTCCAATGTTCAATTAATATTCAATTAGGTGAGTATTTACTAAGCATCTCTGTGTCAAGTCCAGAATGTGGACAGGAGCAGGGCACAGATCATAAGAACCACCATTGCTCTCAAGAACTCAGGATCCAGTTGAGGAAATAAGCCAAATGTACTAAAGAAGAGAAGCAGCCAGGCCAGACCAGGCCAGACCAGGCCAGACCAGGGCAGACCAGGCCAGACCAGGCCAGACCAGGCTAGACCAGGCCAGACCAGGGCAGACCAGGCCAGACCAGGCCAGACCAGGCCAGACCAGCTCCATCCAAAAGCCCCTCAGCAGGCATTGCAGCAGAGCCTTGGGAATGGACCAGACGTAGTGACAGCACCAGATCTTTCCACACACTCCTCAGAGCATACTACTCCACTGAATGCTCACAGGCTTTAAACCCAAGGCCCCCAGGGCCACCACTACACTGTGGAGGAGACAGACTCAGAAGTTACGTGACTCCCCACAACAAGGAGCATGGCTGGGCCTCACACCAGGCAGGGAGATCAGGGTCTGGAGTCCACCCGCAGCCAGCACCCACTGAAGGAAACTCAGCAGTGTCCTGGGTGAGAGGGGCACAGGGCACAGGGAGACAGGCAGGGTGGCCCCTGCTGAGAAAACGCAGTGGCAAGTACCTAGCCCAAGTCTCCCTCGTAAGGGAAGCCCTCTGCTGGACAACAGCTCCCATCCTCATCCCCACACAGACCAGAGGCCTCACTGAGGCACACCATCTTCAGTCCCCATCTGCCAATGCAGGCAGCCTAGCACTCATCACAAAGCTTGGGACAGGAAGCTCTTTGGATTCAAATTCTGGAACTTTTACATCCATATCACGCGAGAACTCGGGGGTGGGATTGAAGTCTAAGCATGACATTCTTCATCCATTCTTCACGCAGCCTGCAGAGCAGCTCCAACAGGCTCTTTAGCATATCCGCTCTCCGACCGTTAGCCACCCCACGGGGTTAGGTGGGGATGAACCACTTGTGGATCATGTCATTGTTCAAAAGCTGGGATCTGGGATCTGGGGGATTTGGAATGTTCAACCTGTCCTAGAGACTTGGCTCCCAGACACCCGGGCTCATTGGTAGTTGGGACCTGCCTGCGCTGGGCACATGACAGGTACATGCCCCATGGACGGGGAGAAGAAGGCTGTGGAGACAGTGCCCATGCCTGCACTCACAGGAGAGCAGAAAGTGGCGTCACGGAATAAATAACACCCCTGGGCTTTCTGGGCAGGTCCTGGGAATGCCATCGTCGCGGCCTTTGAAGCCACACAAGTAGTGACAGTGCCAGCAATCAACCTCACAGGCATGACAGACACCTGAGCCTTTGTCTGCGACAGCCACCCTCCCGGGGACCCCATTGGCACCACGCTCCCTCTCCCTACCTTGACCAGGCCGCTGGAATACAGCTTCCCGGTCCCCCTGGAGCAAGCAGGATAGGGCTTCTTCCATTAGCCGAGGGCCATCTTCATTTCCTTCACCTTCTCACACTGCACTTTCCAAAACAGGATATTAAGGGAAGAGAAACCGAGGGCTTCGGGGCTTTGCAGCCTCCGCTCCAGGGAAAACCAGACACTCATCCCTGTCTGAAATTGCTTCACTCCGTGAGCCTGTGGGCCATGGGAGCCCTCCCACCACAGCCGAGCAGAAAATGGAGTTTGTTTCTCCATTTCCCAGACCCCCTCCCTGCCTCTTGCCCTCTCGGCGCCCCCCTCCCCCTATTTCAGGGCTCCTCTGCCTAGTCCACAGCTGGGGGCTGGGGCCTGGTGGCTGGCATGCTGCCTTGTACCAAGGCCTGGGCCCGGCTCCCTCGGCCTGCAGCTCTGGGAGGGAGGGAAGGAATGTCAAACTCTTCATGTCTCCTCTCATGCCCCAGTCCCATCCCAGGAAGCCTGTGCGTAACCTTTTGTTCTCTGCGATTTTCAGGTTTCCAGGTCACACTCTGGTTTTGCCAGGAATGCGGTGTGCTCCTGTGTGTTCCTGGCTTGAGCAAAATGTGCTGGTGTTAAAATATTCCTCCAGTATGGGTCGGGATGTGTTTCAGAGAAACCAAGCCTTGCTTGCCCCTCTGCCTCTGCTCCTAGCCCACCTAAGAGGGCTGCACTCCATCTCGATTTTGGCAACCTGTTTTTAGATTTTCGAGTCCTTGATGGTGGCCTCCGATGCTGGGAGTGGCGGGAGAGATACAGATGGACTCAACCGATTGTCACCTCTCCAAGGGACAGGAGAGGGATATTAGACATTTTCTTGGAAGTTAATTCACTCAAAACTGGGCACTGGGAATATTCTGTCAAAGCAATTAATCCCTCCCCCACCCTCTGCTGCCCACCCAGCATCAGCTGGAACCCTACCACTCTCTAGAGGAGCAGGTACATGTGGACCTCCGTGCAGGTGCCAGGGACAGAACCCCGCCTGGGCTAAATGGGTCGGGCCAGCCCCAAGGATGCTTTTGATTATCAGTCACCTAGTTCGCATTCCCTCTGCTCTCCAGCCCCAGCACAAAGCCTTCAGAGTGCCCACCCCGAGGAAAGGAAATCAGCTACCTCCTAGCCCTGGTCTGTAACTAAAGGCTTGAGCTAAATTATACTGCCAGCCTCGGGGAGCTAGAGAGTAGGGCTAGAGAAAGGGCTGGTGGTGGGTGGGTGGGGAAGGAGGTAGGTCCAGGCATGTTGAGTCTGCTTTTTGTCCTGTGCCAAGAGTAAGGGGAGAAACTGAGGCTAGAGAATAAATATCGTAATTCATGGAGTCCTTGCTCCATTCTTCCTGGAGATCACCACGAAAGTGTCATACAGGCTGCGGGGAAAGAAGACACCCCAGTTGTCCAGTCCCTAGTGAGAGAAGACCTCTGATCATGAGTGGGGCTGGGGGTAAGGCCAAGAAGAGCATGGGGAAGGGGGGTATCCGGTGGCAAGGGGCCATTTAAGGCAACATTCTGCCTGCTCCACTACTTCCCATGAGTTGGTCTGCCAACTTCAGAGGTGACCTTAAACAGCCTTTGCACCTGCTGAAAGTCCCATCCGCACCAAGACAGTGCTACCCCATCCCCCATTACTGCGCCCTCACATCCTGGCTCCCTCATGACCCGCTTCTACCCAGGGCCAAAGCAGTCTGTGTGACCTTAAGTAGGAGTATTCCCTGATGGCTTAAAGACCGTGAAAACCCACAGAGCTCCTAACCACTGACAGACAGACAATGTGGCTTGGTCTCTGCCGACCTCTCTCATCATTGGAGCCTCTGTGGTCATACCCCACACCCTAGCCCAGCATCCCAGGCCAATATTCCAGCTCTCCTCATGTTTGACCCTTGGAGATATACTCCACTCCCTAACTTGCTCCATCTCTACACTAATCATCCATCTCCCCATCTTCAATCACATATTGGCGTGTTTGCCGTTCAGTCTCAGTGTTCCTGCCTACATAGAGAGCTATACAGAGGTGGAAGAAATGAACCTCTTCATTCTCTAGAGTCCAGGAAAGTGCCTAGAACAGACTTGTCTCAATAAGTGTTTGTTGAATGAATTAAAGAGCTACTGCTGGTTAGCTCAAAACAGAACCTCCCCACGGCCACAGGTTAGAGAAAGCAGGGCCCCAGACCCACAGAGGCAAACACTTCCCCACCGGTAATAAATATCAACCTTCCCGGCTCTTCCTTAATTCTTAATCACGACTGGAGTCGGATATTCAAGAAGCCAGAGAAGCAGTGTTATCCAATGCCCCAGAAAGCCTCTGAGACCAGCATCCAAGGGTAGAGCAGTTTCACTTTCATACGGCCTAATAAAATCTTGCTGCCTTGAGCAGGCAGCAGAGGACCCACTCAAAGAACAACAGGGCATTCTATGGAATGCTAGGAAACATGGGCTGTGACCAAAATCTGGAGTTCCCAAAACCCATCAGAGAAACAGGTGAGTCCTGGCCAAGGCCAACAAACTATGGAGAAGGACCCCAGGGTTCGCGAGCTGAGCAAATTTACACCCAAGTGTGCCATGTCTCAAGAGGTGGCCAAGGCCCATGGCACCCAACTTAGCGTGGACAAAAAAGTCACCTAACAAAACAAGGGGGGAGGTGGGCAGCCCCCAGCCCTCACTATGGGCTCCCCCATTTCTCCGCTGTGAACGGAGGAACATTCAGCACGTCTTCAGTCTCCCTGTCTTCCATGGCTGATTAAGCAGTTGGGAGCAGAGTTTACTGTGAAGAAAGCAAACAGTTATGCGCAATCCGAGGTAAACATTACCTTGGCGGTGGAAGCTGAGAGGAGGCTCGTTGTCAGGAGGGATTATCATTATAATACTTAAAATAACATTTATAACACTTACTGAAATTACGCCAATGAAGTCTGCAGAGACACGGGAATGAAATCAGCTCGATGTGTTTTTATAAGAATACCAAAATCTCTGTCCCTGGGAGGAAAGTTAGAGGCGTTAGCGCTATTGCGGGGCCTCCATTAGCTGGTAAAATTTGAATACTGTTTCTGAGGTGAGCGCTAATCTTCTTTGAATCCTCCCAACACATTTTATCTGTAAAAAATTGTAGTTAAAAATTTAGTTTGATGGAATGATATTTAAGTGCTTTTCTTCATCTTAGTCTCTGAAAGCGCCCCAGAGAGTCTCCCTGTAATTTGTTCAAACGAAATAATATTTTCGTTTCCCCGTTTCTCTTTGTTGTCTTGGGTGATGAAAAGTAACATTTCTTTTCTTTCAATCCTATTAAGCGAGGCTCTCAGAGTGCCAGCCACTCAATCCAAATGCGATCTGGCAGACAGGCCCTCGGCTTAGAAAACGGGGCCTGCCAACCCCGCTTTCAGTCAGGAGCTGACATGTCACCAGGCAGCGTTTCCTAAGCAATAACTGGGGTAGCCAGCCAGCTGCGTGGGCCTTCCCTTTGCTCCAGCACTTACCCTCTCCTCTCCAGCAGCCGACACGCTGGGAATCTGGGCCCCAGGATCCCTGTCCTGTGTCCACCCAGTCTCCCACCATTGCTCCCGCTCACAGATTCCCAGAGCACCCTGAGCTGGAGCCACATTCCAACTGCAATGCTGTTCCCCAGGACAGGAAAAGCATGGAGTGCCTACCCTCGCCCCTTCCTTTGTGGGCACAACCCCATCCTACACAGCCTCTTGCATACCCCAGTCATCACCAAAACAGTTTGCACTTCCAAACTCCTACTCACTCTTCAAAACCTCTGATCAAAAGCTACCTTTTCTCTGAGGCTCTCCTCAGAGACTTTTTCCCCAGCCAGAGGGTGTGACTGAACCAGTCACGGTGCGGTCATTAACTGTAACTCTACAAATGCTCTGTTACTTTCAAATGGAGCAAAATCAAATGAGCCGCTGGAGGAAGACACGCACTGTAGACATGAAGTGAGCAAAACACCGGAGAACAGATGCATCCCAGCCGGTCTACACAAACACGTGCACACCCAAACATCGGTAGGAGTGGCAAACGGCGTCTGGGGAAGCCAACGTGGGAGGCTTCTAGAGGATTACACAACAGAACATGTATGCCTTGTGTGTTTTTTAATCTCTCCCCCACGAACGTGCATTACATATTCAGTGGAAAAATAAATAAATCCATACTAGTGGGAAACTTCCAGGGGCCATTGCAAATCTCCCCTCTTACCCCAGGAAAGCACTGGACAGAGGAGGGAATCTCCCCTTGGACAGCCTCATCGCTCACTGGCCTCAGGGACCTGCTCCCCATCCCTATGTGACAGGTTTCCTACCAGCCCACCGCTGGTTTTTCATACACACCGAAAACCTCTGAAAATGAGATCTTTTGTGCCCTGTTCAAAACTGGGCTCTGTCATCCTTTTCCCCTCCCTGCCTGTGGCAAACAGGGAAGAACCAGAATGAGGAGATCTTGGGGCTAGCTCTGGGCAAAGGCCCTGTAGACAGCAGAGCAACGGGACCCTCCAGGCCTTTCTGATGTGATGGCCACTTGCCATCTGACTGGAAACCCCTGCAGGACACCAGCCTTTGAGATCCCTAGATAAAGCTGCCTTGGGACATGAGGGAAGCATTTTGTAACTGTGCTCACTGAACTCCAACAGGGGACCGAGGCGGAAGTGGTAGTGGCCTCACTTCCTCTCTACGTAAAATGCCAGTGGAGTGACAGTGATCTGAAAGCAGACATAATTTAGTCACAGAAACAGTAGTCCTGCTAATTTTATCCCAGTGACATAATTTTCTTTACAACTACATGAACCACCTACAAAATGATTTGCGCACCACATACATACTTCCTGCTACACAAACATGCACATGCATGCACACACACCAACACACACACAGCATCAAGCTCAACTGACCGGGACTGAGAGAGCACATCTTGTGCTGAATGTCCCATGATGGCAAGACACCTAGCACAGTGTGAGAGCACCAGTGACCCTCGGTGGCTCCCTGATCACCTGAACAATGCAAAGATCCCATAACCAAGCACAGCTGTTCTGGAAATGTCAACAGTCTGTCGGGAAGTTGAGGTTCAGAATGATCCCTGTGGCTTGGCGTTAGGAGTTCAAGTCGATTCTTTACACTACAAACTGAAGCCATGGGCAGGGAACGTTAAAACCTGGGTGCTAAGGGATAGGCTGGCCACACACAGCAGGACAGAAGCACGGGATTCGGCTAGGATGGCCTCTGATAAGCACAGGTGTTGTCCCAAAGTGCCCCTCCCTTACATGTGGGTCACAGGCACCAACACCTCCATGTACAATGAAGAAAAGACACAGGGGCACTGCCAGGTCTCGGGCCATCCCTCGGAAACAGGAACTGAAATGGTCAGTACATCAGAGGAGGAGGCCTCCATGAAAGTCACTTGTAGCGACACGGCGGATCCTTCCCCAGCATTCCCATGCCCCTTGAGCGAGCGTGGGTTTATAGGACAGGGCCTGTGCAGCTCTCATGGAATATGCCCACCCCCAGCCTATTTCAATGCCATCTTTGTCAGGCTTTAAGGGCACTGCTGAGCTCGGGCTTTGGGGACGTTCCCAGCAGATGCAGCAGCAGGCCTCCCCAGCAACTGAGATGGAGCTGCAGGGATGGTCTGTGATCATCTACCAGCATGGCCTTAACACAGTAGCACAGAGCAGGGAGGGGTCTGGCTGGACACAGTTCCAGAGGCAAGCAGCCACAGCTGCGGTATCATCAGGCTTAAGTTCCTCCTGAGCCTCTCCTGGTTTGCAGGTGGCGTTGTGTCCTCCCCAGGGTCTGTCCTCTGCTGTGCTTACCCCTGTGACCTCTGTGTGTCCAAGTCTCTGAGACTGGATTAGGGTGCCATCTACATCATCACCTCTGTAGAGACCCTTTCCAAGCAGTCACATCCTGTGGTACTAGTGGTCGGGGTTTCCACTAAGAACTCGAGGGAGATATAATTCAGGCCCAGCTAACAGCACACTCTGTGGCTCTCTGTCAGTCTAGAAGGATACTTCATTCACCTGCCTGGCTGCTGGGCCACAGCCCGCATTTCCTCTCATGTCTGAGCACACCTTCCTCAGGCTTCTCTGAGCACCAGCCAAGGCTTTCCAAAGGCAAAGGAATAAGAAATGCTCGAAGAACCCAGAATCAGTGATGCGGCAACCCCACCATTATCCAAATGACCTTTTGCAAAAGGGACTTGGTAAGGCCCTGGAGGAAACCGAGCAACCAACTCTGTGATCACACGTCGATGGGCACCCGAAATGTGACATAAGCGGGGGGTGGGGGGTGGGGGGGTGGGGGGTGGGGGGTGGGAGCCATCCTCATCACCCCAACACTCACTAGTCTCCCTGACACCCTATGATGCCTATGTAGCAGTCGCTGTTGTGAGGCCTTGGAGGGTGTGGGAACAGGGTTCCCAGTCACAGCCATTTCAAAGTCTGTCCGTGTGTGGGATGCAGCTCGCCTCTGCCAGAGAGGGCATGCTTTGCAATCTGAACGGGCAGGCTTGTTAACTGACTGTTGAGTCTAATGTTATACCACTATTCTGCCTCTCGTTAGCAACACAAATTACCAGCAATTAGCTGGCTGACTGTTCAAAGGCAGTTCAATTTCATGTATAAAGAGAACTATATAATGCTTAATGTATCTATCAAATGTAATAGCCCAAACAAAATTAATGATATGAACACAATGAGTGCTTATACGGGATAATTACAAGGTGTCGGTCATGAGAAGCGTGCCACAGCGTCAGACACACAATGCAGGCAAACAGTCACCAAAGTTGTCAAGGCTGGGCCAGCTCTTAGGAGAGAGGGAAGTCACTGTGGGGCACAATGGGGCTCGGCCACAGCCGGCGACAGGGTGGGAAAGGCAGGCCACCGTAGTGTCCTAAAAACACAAGACTCTAAGCAAGACGGGAGGATTGATTTTTCTCATCTGCAAAATGGGAAAAATTTACAACTGCCTAGCAGAAGTCTAACCTGCACCCCCTATTTGCATGATAAAGAAAGGGCTTTGCTAGCTGTCCATATCCCACCCGGAGGAAAGCAGCGATGCTGTTGATGTTATTATTATTACCTTAAAATTTCCAAGGTGAGGCCCAGCAGACCGTTTCCCTCCCTCGTCACTAACAGTATGGTGGCATGATACAAACGACACTTCGATTTAATTACCATCCCTTTTCCCCCTCCGGTAACTAAACATTTTCCTCTGCTCAGTATCCCTGGAATGACAGGGCCATTCCCAGTGTATTACTTGCATATCTATAATTAAATAATTAAGAATTGTTCAAGCCCTTCCAAACACAACAAAAGGCGATGATTATTTCAGACCCACTTTAGGAGAAGTCAAGCCCCGATCAGTTCCATCTTTTGCTAATAGTTATGCAAGGCTGCGCCGGCAGCATTCCCTCTTGCATGCCAGCACACCAATAAATTAAGATATTCCTGGCCGCATCTGCACGAGGGAAATTAGAGCATTACCTGGTCCCCGCCAGTGTGCCAGCTCCGAGCGGCAGGCGCAGCCCACGCTGGGCGACCAGCTGTCTGTGAATGTGGCGTGTGGATCACAGCTCGGAGCCAGGGGATCTCTTAGGAGGTCTGCTCTAATATCAAAACTGCCGCGCCGCAGGACTGTTCCCTTCACGGCACAATATTCAAACACTTCTCCCGCCTCTCTTTCCAGATCTGAAACCACGCTGAACCTGGGCCTGGGACCATCCAACATCGCAGTCCCAGCCCCAAGAGCCCCAGGGATTTGGATTTTTCATGCTGCCTGGAGCCCTAGGTGGTAAGGTCAGCACCAAGACACTTTGTTTCCTGAGTCCCCAGCTCTGCCTTTAGAGACGGTGTGACCTCATTCCTGGTGGTGTAATGTCATCAGGAACAGTTTTGATGGGGGCACAGTGGCCCTTGCAAAGGCTTCACAGCCAAACAGATTCCAAAATAACTCACATAAGCTTACACCTTGAAAAGGGAGAGAGAGCTATCTTTCCGGAAATGATGGGCTTCCCACACAAGTCCCAACGTGCACACCATAAGGATCAATGTTCAGCTTCCCGAATGTTCTTCAAGCCCCAGACTCCCGCATTCCTGGGGCTGGAGACCCTGCTCTGGAACCAGCCCCTGTGCTCTAGACCAATGAAAGCAGACACAAGAGCGTATTGTCCTGACAGTTGGCAGGCATGCCGGGCATCTGGGACTCGGCAGAACGGGGGCACAGTGAGGTCCAGCGATCACTGGGGACGGCCCCACAGTGCTGAGGCAAACACAACACAGGAGTATGGGAGAAGCCAGAGGCGTGTTCAAGCACACTCAGTAGGACAGGCAGTAAACAGTGGACCATGCAGTTGCAAAGAACAGAAGAGGCAGCCTGGACTGCAGGCCATCGATCAGAAGGGAGTGGCCAGCAAGGCTCAATGTGTGGTAGCCTGGAAGACTCCAAATCCATCAGCTTCCAGTCAGGAATCCTCCAGCAAGAAGAACTTGAAAGAACCTTTAACATGTGCTAACTATCTTTCTCAAGACCTTCTGGCAAACTCCTTGTAGCCAGTCAGCTTGAATGTCCATCTTCCTTCAAACCTCCAATGACGGTCTACTGCCTAACTTCATATATCTACCTTTTCTCATATGAAATTAGGACAGGGACCCCTTCCGAACCCATTCCCAATGATCTGAACAGTTCCATGCCTGCCCCCTGTCATCTGATTGAGTCCTTTAGGGTACAGTCTGTGTTTGCCTCGGCCGAGGCTCCTCACTCAACATAATGCAGGCACAAAATGGGTTCCAAGCTCACGGGAGAGGGTCTGAGACCCAGCTGCCACAGAACATATAAACCAAAAGGTCCAGTCAACAGAGCTTTCTGATTCGGTCTACAGTGGGCTAAACTCTGTTCTCCCTCCACCCAGCTGAGGCTGAGCAGCTCTGACTGGGCCACATGATGGTACAAACTAGATCTTCTCCCTCCACGCATGGAGGTGTGCACTGCATCAAACTGTGCTGTATCTTTCTGGGCCTCACCATTAGCTTAAATGCCATCCAAGGCGGTCTTAAGGGTCTGCAAATGTGCCACAGCATTCTGAGGCCTTTCCTCACTTCCCACCCTCTCCACACATCCTCTTCTGGGATAAAACATATGCTCTAGCACCAGTTCAATTACGAACTGCTTATGATCCGAGATGTTTTCTTGCTAGCCTCTCCAGTAGACTGAAAGCTTCTAGAGGCAGAAACAAATCCTACACTTTTTCAATATCTCCTTTGATCTAAAACGGAGAAAGTGTATTTGGCAGACTAGTCTAAAGAAAGTGCCACCATGCTGCCACCATGCCACAGGTGGCAGAGAATGCCAAACAGGCACTCGCCAGCCGTCTTGAGGTGAATGATCTACTCATAGGACTTGACTTCCTGACCATTCCCTCTGCCCTCCCTCAGACGTTAAGACTCTATGAAACATGGCTTGCACGAAGCCCTAGAGGATATTGCTGCCAGGGCCAATGACTTAGATCCTCCTTCTGAAATTCCCGAGCTCGTCTCTGTTGAAAGCTAAAGGGGCCTCAGAGCATGAAGAGGAACAAACCCAAGACATGGAACCCCTTCTTCCCAGTCCCCAATTCCAACAGCTCAAAGGCCACAGTCCAGGAGAGTCCTGACTGCTGGCAACTGCCGATTGCTGAGTACCCTTCCAGGCAAACACTCAAGACAAAGGTGACTCGTTCTCAAGCCATCCATCCTCAGTTCTTCAAATTCGTTTATAAATGTTATTTCTTCTGCTTCTGCTGCTTACTCTACTCAGGGCTAAGAAACCCAGCTCAAGACCTGATGTGGGTATCACTTTTCAAATGCCCAAATCCCTGTAAAGGTTTAGTGTCTAGCTGTGTGCATTTTGCTCAGTATTAACATGTTCAATGGAGTACTTTGATTTTTTTTTTATCTAGACGCCAGAAGCTGGTGAATATATGCTTCATAGCTTCAGATAAACCTTTTGTTCTTCTGGGGCTGATCAGCTGGTGGAGCAGCGAGAGGGAGAAGGGAGGGGAAATTCACAGGGGCTCAGCGGTTTCAAAAAGTCAAATTACCTCTGAGCCATAGCAAGGCTGATAATTTAAATGAAAATATATATATACAGGCCGCAGCACACAACACCGGCTCTGTTAGGACTTTTAATGAAGCCCCGGTAGTGATGACACTGAAGCCGGGAACGCTACGGTGGGATAATTACTTGGCTCCCACACAGCTGAGTTCCATAGATGCATTATTAACGGCACATTCCTCGCCATAACGAGAGCTGAACAGAGGTAGGCTCACAGACCTTGGCGTCCGCCATTAGCGGCCTGGCACAAACACAAATGAGTGTTTTCACAAAAGCATGCAAAGGTTGTGAAATTCCAATGAATCTGTGCGAGGAGGCGGAGTCACGGGGGAAGGGGAAGAGGTCTGTGGGGTGGGTGTGTGCACACATATGTGTGTGCATGCGCACGTGCGTGTGCGCGCACACACACACACACATACCCCTGTGTGGACAGATGTGACCGGAGATGTCACCTTTCCTGTACAAAGTACTTGGAGTAAGGCAACCTGGGAAATTATGGACTCAGAACACATTGATTTTTCTGCAGCAGATCCAAGCAGCAGCCTGGTGAAGAATTACCGAGGAAAGAAAATCATCCAATTCTCCTAGATCCTGCCTCTCCCATGCCAGCCATCCTGAGCTTACCTGGCTGGGGCACTGTGCTGCCCAGCTGGACACCCACGTGGCACCAGCAGGCAGTTCCCTGTCCACACCTAGGTTCTCTTCCTGAACTGGCACTCACACGGTCTATATTTTCAAGACATGCAGGCACTCCTCAGACTCCCAAGTTGTCAAGACATACAGGTTCTCCTCAGACTCCAAGGACTTCTGTCTGGAAAGGGGTTAAATGCCATTTGGGTATTCTTGCACTGAGCTAATCCCAGTTACCACCAAGAATGCAGGTACACATAGATCTTCACAAGGGCCTTTTGGGGGCCTATGAACATCCCAGACACAGGCTCCAGAGCCCCAGTGACTTAAGGGAGGCTGGTGGGACAACAGAGCCCCAGTCCTTTGCTTCTCCTTGGTCTCCTCCAATTTGCTTCCCCCGAAAGCGTCTGTTTCAAGGTGACCCTGTTTCACGAGTTAGCCCCAGCGTCCCCCGCCTGCTCACAGAACCAGGGGCCTCCCAGTAATTAACACCCGCACTTGATGAGGTCCAGCTGGCAGACTGAAGCCCTGCCAGCTTCCTCCACTCCAGCCCAGGCGTCTCCAGCCAGCCCTGTGAGGCCTCCTCCCTCCCACGCCGTTCCGGCTACTCTGTCCCCAGAGAAAAAGGCGGAAAGTCACCCATCAGGGACACCTCACACGGAGCCCTCTGTCAGGGTAAATCGCTAACTGCTCCAACTGGAAGTATGAAAGTATAAAAGGTGGCAGTTCCTATAATGGAGTGCCAAGCAGCCAAAGACGAGGGCAGGAGGAGCGTGTGCCGACCCAGAAAGCGGCCATCACCCACTATTTGAGACTACGGTACAAAACAGCACCAGCTCTGCTTACACCACATTCGGTGTACACAGAGCTAGTTTGCAGGGACATAAACCTGCCCGTGGCTGACGGCTAGTGAAGTCAGGATGGGCATAATGGTGGCACTTCCTGGTTTTGGCTGGGACTCCAGCAGGCCACACACTTAAAGCGGTCAAGCTCTTCTGCATATAGTGGTATATCAACAGTTATTACTCACTTATCCATATGTGTGCTTTTCTGTATACATACCAAGCATCAATAAAAAGTTAGTTTTCAGTATGTTTACATGTATATGGAGACACCAAGTCTGGAAAGACAAACACTAGACTGTTAACAACAGCTTCCTGGGAGGTGAGAGTAAGATGATTCCTGCACCTTCTTTCTGTGCATCAGCATCTTCTCCCAGTGAGGAAAACATTATTTTAGTTTAAACAAACAAACAAACAAAAAGCCTTCTTTAAAGAGTGATGGGTAATTTGCCTTTAGTTATAAAGAACATAGCAATTAGCAAAGTTAATAATAATCACGCTGTCATCAGCTGCTCAGCAAATACAGCACTAAAATGTAGTTTGGATCTGTTCCCGCCCCCTAGAAAAGTGCAGACGGACTCTTCCACAGAAATCACTTGTGGGAGTGAACTGCATGAGCCGCATTTCCCAGTGTGACCTGTGAGCAGTGGGAATGCAAAGGATAAGCCTGTGTGCCAGGAGCTCTGATGTGCATGTTGTCACGCACACAGGCCTAGGGCTGGAGCCACCACAGCACAGATGGACAAAGGCAGAGCAGTAGGAAACAGGCCCAGTCAGGGCAGGTGTGTGTCGCTGCCGCCATGCCGGAGCCCAGCCTCCCGGGAAAGCCTGGCCCTAGCCCTAACCTGACTCACTTTAGACGGCCTTCTGAGAGGTCCATGAGCTCTTGGCATGATGCTCCCTCCACTAATGTGCAGAATAATAGGGAAGAAGGAGGAAGGGAGCAGAGTGACATCAAGTGTGGCTAGGGCACCCCACACCCAGATTCTTTCAGTACCGAGATAACATGAATTGCTAGGAGAGTGAGGAGAGACCCCTGGTGGTGAATGCCACCCCCGGCAATTTAGCTGTGACCCCGAACTCATTCTGGCCAGAAAAGTAAGAGCTCTTGTTCTCAGAGTGCTGTCCAGGCCTCTCTGAAGGCCTCACCCCTGCCTACTGGTATCTTTCCAGAAGTCTGGAAAACTGCGGAGATTTCGGTGGAGTTGTAGTGCCTCCCTCAGGCTGCTCCCAAACTCAGCCAAGAAGCTCTGAAGCCTCTGAGAGCAGCTTTTCCAGATGCTGAATGGAAGGTGAGGGCCCTGGCGGGGGCAGGGGAGGGAGGAATGGCCCTTAAAGTCCCAGAAACCAGTGTTATACCTGGGGTGCCCAGTGAGGAGGACCACTTCCTTCAGAAATGGGTAGACACTACTTAGGCAAACACACAGGGAAAGTACCTCTGTTTTGAGTGAGAGGAAACTGAAGACTTGCTTGAAGGCTCTGAGAACAATGCTCCCTACCTGTCAGGTGCTCTTGCAGGGCCCTCAGGGGTCCCTAGAGGCAACCTGTCCCCTGTAAAAGGTAGGGAATGCTGTCTTCAAGTTGCTCACACCAAAATGTGAGTTCTTGAGAGTCCCTTCTCCGTATGAATGAGAATCCAGAGTAGCAAGTTTCCCTCCTATAGGCTGTGCTGTGGCTCTCAGACCTAGGTCTGGTGTGCCCTTTCTTTATTAAAACATTCTGCTTTACCCTTTGTTGTCCCACCTCCCGCCCATCCTTTCCTGCCTCTTCCTCTCTTTCCATCAGAAAGTTTGGTGGAAAAGAGAACTACACCCTCAACCAGCAGCCTCTAGCCTGGGAAGTCCAGCCCTATACCAGTGAGTACACACACACACACACACACACACACACACACACACACACGGGGGGGGGGGGGTCATCAACATGTAGTCACAGTCATACACAAAACGTACAGAGAAATCAACAAACAGATCCAAACGCACAACACAAACACTCAAAGATGAGCATGAAGAGCCAAAATCAAACGCATTGACCCCATAATCACAAAGGCACCTAAATACATTCAAACACAGAATTCACCCGCAAACTTACCAACAAACGAATGTGGGGACGTGAATTTCATAGAAACTGTGCATACCACAGCAACAGCCTCTTGGGAGCAAAGAAGCCCATTTGTGCCCCGGGCTCAAAGGCCAACTCCAGACTCCTTAGAAATAAACCCAGAGGACCAACAGTGCCGGATGCCCGGGAAGGGCAAGGAGGCAGAAAGGGGCAGGTCACTACAAAACAGGCCCGGGGTCAGCAGCTCTCTGAAAGCAGCAGGGCTCAATCCAACCCTTTTAGAACCTCTTTCTTGTTTCGGTCCATAAACTAGCCCCCACCCCACCCCACCCCCAAAACCCCAAACTGTCTAGTGTCCTTCAGTCCTCTCCAGGTAATCCTGACTGGAAACAGCCAATAGCTAGAAGGCAGAGCATGGAGGTGAGAGAAGAGGCCTCCTGTGCCTACCAGGGCTGTTCTTCCTTCTGAACAGCAATGTCTGTCTTGGACAGACTCAAGAAGTTACTGAGCAGTTCCCTGCCAAATAAGGGACCCGCATGTGACAGACCCACACTGGGACACTGTCCAAGATGTGCTTTGTTGGCAGCAGACAGGCTGGGAGCACTGAGGTCCACTCTTTATAGATGCCCCAGGACTCAAGCGGCCTGTGTCAGCCCCTGATGAAGCTTGAACCTAATTCTCAAACCTTCCTTCAGGTCACCGCTCAGATGACTGAGCCAGGCCTGATGCAGGTAGATGAACCTCTGGTATGCAGCTCCCACAGAAGGGAACCCAGGTAAAAATTTAAAAGATCAAGTCCCCAACCACAGGCATGCCATGTCCATCGGCAGCTAGCAACGGCCTGTGCCCTCACTCCTCAGCCTGTAACCTAGGGAACGGACTCAAAACAAAGCCTGAACGAAGTTCCTCACACCTTGAGTGACTCGCATGAAACAGTACCAAACTTTTAGACCACACTCACTTCCCGGAAGAAAAAAAAAATCAATTGTCTTTTTAAACCTCTATAGTATTTTGTCAATATTTTTTTATTACAGTGGAGAATGTATAAATATTTTATTATAAACCAAAGGCCTAAAATAAACAGTTTAGTAAATAGTTATTACATTACAAGGAAAAACATCTGTGGAAACGGCTTTCCATGTAATTATTCTTGCTATTTTACATTAGCGCTCAACGTGAATTTCTTTGGCACTAATATCTCACTTGTTCTAAATCTTCATCCTTGTTGCTATTATTAAAATCTTAAAAAGGTGCCAAATCTTAAATGAAGAAAAAAAATGATTCGCTAGAAATTATTCATACCACAGTGAGCCGCTACTAAACCTGGCAGGGGTGCAGTATTTTCGGTGAAATTAACATAAAATATACAACTGCAAATTATCCAGGAAATAGCTATGTTCTTTACGGCATGCTTTTACATTCAGGAAAAAAAAAAAAAAAAAAAAAAAAAGCGTTCTCTTTCTCCATCTCGCACAAAGCCACAAACAGCTCCACTCTGGCAAGTTTTAAAGGGGAAGTAATAGATCTCTCAGCGGAGCTCAGGCTCTGGAAAGGGGTTGACAAACACTCACGGGTAGGTCAGCAGTAGGTGAGCACCAGCCCATGTCAGCTCCGGACAGCCAGAGCAGAAAAGGCGGAAAAATATAGCCTCCTTCTCTCTCCATAACACAGAATGGATTTCCTCTCCAAGGCCTCAGCCCTTCTTCCTAAACACAAGAAAAACTGTAACACCATGTAAAATGCAAATGTCCCTGTAAATATTTTATAAAATTGTTGCATACATCCCAAAAGCTATAGGTCTTAATTGAGAGCAGGCGATTTTTCTAGTCAATATATGGAAATGGAAAATGCTAATTTGTGTTTTTCTACTTATGAAAGACCCTGGAGAACAGCAAGGCACAAATGCACTCACTTTAATATTATAAATATAATTTGGCTCCCTCTTTACCATCCCCACAGCCGTGGCTTTTATCTCCCTGTGGCTGCAGGGGGAGAGGGAGAATCGCTTTCACAGCATTCGCCAGGGAAGACAGCCTCGGATGATGGCAGGGGGCACATCGGGCACAAGGCCGCATGCTTCCCCACCACCCCCCTCCTGGGACTGGCAAACAGGGGTAGAGCATGATTGGGCCACATGCCAGAAAGCTCTGTCCCACCTGATGTGCAGCCTGCCCACGGGAGAGAAGCCAGAACCAGGGCCAGTCTGGGCCATGTGCATCCCTTGCCCTGTGGAGCCTGCCTGGGCTTGGAGCTTCACCTGCCCGCCTAAGAGCCAGCTCTGGGCTGAGGGTCACTTGTTGAACAGTCACGGGAGCGCAAGCAGGTGGCCAGGGGATGTTAAGATTGGAGTGTCCAAACTGCAGAGAGAACAAAGCCACAGTCCCCTCAGGGTGCTACCGCCCTCCACCCCATCCTCCACCCTCCTTGTCAGCACAGCCTTCTACATACACCTCGCCCTGTGACTTCTACATAGTTGAGGCCACTTGAATCTGAGTTGGTCTGTCTGCACTGAGGTCTGCAGGTACACCAAGCACATCTCCACTTGAAAGTTTACTAGAAAAATATTTAAAAGCTCATTAAGTGGATTTTCTGGAGCAACTATAGTATTTTTAGATGTGCTGAATTAAATAAAAATATATTCTTTTATTCTTCCCATTTCCTCTCACTTTGCTCTTAATGTGGCGGACAGAAAATTTCAAACTAAACACGTGGTTCCCATCCTGCATCTTTTTGGAAAGCCTGCTGGGTAGGACACACGGATGTGCTGTGGGAGCACATGCAAGCTGTATGCTGTGACTCTGTTCTCGGTGTCCAGGGTTCTGGGAATTCCCACATCCTCAAGTCAACGGTTATAAGAAAGCACTACGAAGCAGAGGGGCCCACCACTGGCCTCTAATCCAAGGCTCAGTTCTTGCCCATTCCTCAACCAAAGGGCCCCAAAGCCTTGATTTCTCCAGAAAGATTTCTCCCATCCCAGCCTTTCACACAGTTCGGCCGCTCCTTCCCATTCCCATGACCACACAAGATTGTGCTCAGGGGAGTCCAGAGCACCCTGGGTTGCTAAGCATCCATACTCTCATCCACATTTTACAGCTTTATAAACAGAGGCTCAGACAGTCCAATCCACCTGCATAAGGCCACTCAGCATATGGTGGCAGAACCCAGTGGGAAGGCTCTTCCCAGTACAGGGCTTCAACAGCTGAACATGGAACCCAGGTGGCCTCTATAACGTAATTCACGACAGACCCAAACAGAAACAACCTAAACCCAAATCAGAGAAACACCACTTTGAACACGGTGATATAGAACAACAGAACACACAACAATAAAAAGGAATAAGGCACCAACTTCATTCCAGCCCCCTGGACGGATGTCATGGACGAACGCTGCCCCAAGGTCAGACCCAGAGTCAGGACACCATGAGTTTGTGCAGATATTCCGGAAACAGGCAAACAGCTATGGTGGAAGACTCGGAATGGCAGCTGTCCTGAGGGGGGGGGGAGGGGAAGGAGTGGGGAGGGGAGGGGAGGGAAAGACTAGCAGCAGGAGTGGTCTGTTCCCGGGTGTGTGAGCTGCTGGTGTGGGTACACCTGTGCGCTCTCACCGCACTGGCCTTGGCCTCTGCTCAAAGGAAGACCTTCCCGAGGATGGAGGCAGCAGTGACCCCAAGGTGGGGCAGCACCTCACTAGAAAGAACGAGCCCACACAGCCCTACAAGGAGATACCCCAAAAGCTAAGCCAGTGAAGCCAAGAGCCCAGGAACCTCTCTAAATCAGAAAGACAAAATTCCAAGTAACTTTTTGGTCTCTGTGTTCCAGTAAGTGCCAAGAGAGGCCCCCTAACTGTGGAGATTGGGCCCAGTGGGGCGCCGTGAGCTGGCCCCCCTCTTGTGGGGGCAAGGAGGTAGCTAGTGACGTTTATTACCCGCCTGCAGCGAGACTGACCGCAGGCCTCCTCTGCCTACCCTGAGCCATTAGCTGGTAATGGCCCCAGAGGCTCCCGGCCAGACCCGGGCTGCGCACACTCGCAACACCAGTGACACTAATGACCGCCACATTGTGCAGATAAATCATCGTTGCTCAGAAGGGGCCCCGGCTGGCTGGCGGTCTCCGAGCTTCATTTCACGAATTTTCCTAATACTCAGCTGCCTTGTGAGGGGTTCTTGGGCAGACACATCGTCTGCAGATTTCTCTAATGCACTGTTGTAAAGACGGGGCGAAAGGAGAAAAGGGGGGAAATCAGCTCATGGTGTGCCGCAGAGGTCCACGGTGGGAGACCCATGGCCTGGAGCAGAATCCTTGTCTGGGATTCCTCAGGCATCCATGCAACACACTAAAGACGGTGATCCAGGGACCACTGCCAGCCCAAAGCAGAATTCCACAGGCCAGGAGGCTTCAGGATTCACAGAGCAACACGGCATGGCGATCAAGGCCACAGATGACCACAATACCTGGGCTCCAGCCCAGTACTGACACCTGCTGGTTGTATGGCCGCCAGCAGGTCCCTTTACCTCTACATTTCCTATAAACAAAATGGGGAGATGCGGGTGAGAACCCAGTGTTCACCACCTGGTACACAGGTGCTACTTGTGGCTAACATCACCATGGCCCTTGTCCTGCTAAAATTCAAAGGACAGACCACAATGGCCACTGTAAGATACATGTTCTCTGCAGGTTAGGACTTGGACTCTGGGTCCCAGGAGGGGGGATGCTCACAGTCACAAGGTTCATGGGAATGACTGGCATCCCACCATGGTCACAGGGGAAGCACTCTCTAGAAAGAGGCAGTCTACAAAGGCTCCACGAGTCACTGCAGGACAGGTATGAGGGGACTGGGAACGCTCCAGGCTCACCGGAGACCTGCTGACAGAAGTCACCCTCAGCCTTACGATCAGGAAGTCACACTAGCGTCCCAGGGGCATCTGGAGAGCAGCCTCAGCCTGCCCTCCAGGAGGAGGGAACAGAAAGATAGCCTTGGGCATAAACACAGACTCCCGGGGTCCATAGGCGCTGGCCCTCTTCCCCTTCCCTGCCTGGCACCCAGCCCTCCTCTATGGGTGACCGGTCCTTGCTCTCACCTCAGCCTTGCTGTGGAGTTCTCTCCCAGGTCCACATCAACTCAGATCTTACACACAGTTTTATTCAATTATTGTTTGATCAGAATTGAATTTTCTTTCTTTCTTTTTTTTCTTCTTCTTCTTCTTGTTTTTCGAGATGGAGTTTCTCTATGTAATGGCTCTGCTGTCCTGAAACTCGCTTTGTAGATCAGGCTGGCCTTGAACTCAGAACTACCTCTGCCTGTCTAGTGCTGGGATTAAAGGCATGCAGGACCATGCTCAGCTTTAAATTGCATTTATTTGCCGGGCAGTGGTGGTGCACGCCTTTAATCCCAGCACTTGGGAGGCAGAGGCAGGTGGATCTCTGTGAGTTCGAGGCCAGCCTGGTCTCCAAAGCGAGTTCCAGGAAAGGCGCAAAGCTACACAGAGAATCCCTGTCTCGGAAAAAAAAAATTGCATTTATTTATTTATCTATTCATCTATCTATCTATTTATTTATTTGTCTATTTAATATGTATAGTGTTTTGCCTGGATGTCTATCTGTGCAGTGTGTGCATGTCTGGTGCCTGAGGGGGCCAGAAGACGGCATCAGATCCCCTGGGACTGAAGTTATAGACAATTGTGGGCCACCCTGATGGTTCTGGAAATTGAACCTGGGTCCTCTGGAAGAGCAGTCAGTGCTCTTAACCGTTGAGCCATCCCTCCGGCCCGAGCAGGACTTAATTTCTAGCCCATCATGTTATTCTCCACTCAGCAGTGTGTCAGCTTTGTCTTGGATCTGAGATACTCCATTCTCAGCCTCACTCTGTTTAGGCTCAAAATGACCAACGAGGAGACCAGAGTCCAGGTCACTGATGCCTCTGCCAGGAAGTTCTCCCTGACCACTCTAGGACACCTCCATCAGAACTGCCTGAGTGCCAGCCTTTCCAACAGCACATCCCTCCCAGCTTCACAAGCCCAACTTGGGAACTCTCAGTCCCACCACGGCCCTTAGCGGAGGGCAGAGCCATAAGGCTACCTCATGTGCTCTCCAACCCCAGGAGCCAAGCTGATGTGAGGCGGAGGTTACAGGGCTGCCCACTGTCCAGTGCTGCTGGCAATCATAAGGCAGACAGACCTGCTTACCACGGCCTGCACAGGGAGGTTCCGGTGGATTCGGTGATCCCACGGGACCAGGTGTGTACAACCCCTCCCAAACGGGAATCTGCTTGACAGAAGCATGGCCCGGCCTGGAGATTTAGAGCTGCAGGAGGGTAGCCTACAGGCCGCGTGTGGACTGGATTCCTTCTCCTGGGCTGTGCGTCTCCAGCATCCGGGAATCACACCTTGCTTGATTCAAAACCAGGTCAGAGAAAAGTGGCTCTCATTTCCGGAAGGGGCAAGTGGGCCTCCCGGGGAAGGGTTCTGCAAAAGTCTCCACACTGAACGTGACAGACGAGGGGGAACCAAGCCTCATTCCCTCGGTGGCCCCACAGCTGCCAAAATTACTGACAAACTGACCTACAAAGAGTTTCTATTTTGTGAGCAAACCCCAAAGGTTAACAGTAGAGCGGCTGGCAGGCAGGCTGCACCACAGAGAAGCCTTTCCAGCAGCTCCGGCATGATGCCCGGCACTAAAGTACCAAAAGGAGGAAAAATTCCACCGCCGTGAAAGGCAGGGTCCCAGACCACAGCCAAAGGGCAATCCGATCCCTAAGCTCTGGACCCCCGCTGCCATCAGCGACTGCCTAAAAGAACCATGATGGAAGCAGTTCTCAGCCTGCACACGATGTACATTAAACAATTGTGCCTCAATGTAACATCAACTCTGTGGACAGGTCACACAGGTGACACATTTCTCCAGGAAGTTAGATACGAAGTCCAGAAGGTCTTTGTACATGGTTTAAAACACCACCATCTTAAGCTATTCTAGGACCCCAAGTCATCACACTCCCACTCCAGGTTTGAGGATGCTCAGGCCATGCCAGTGTATGACATTAGGAGAAGGAATCCATCCCTTCACTGTGTCAATGAGAACGTCACAGGGTAGTCAGCCTTCCCCCATTATCATCCTGCACGTGGCCCTTTCTGGCTGGCAGGAGCAGAGGCAGGGCTAGGGACAGACAAATGTGGAGTTACCACCCCTCTCCAGCATGGTCATCAATGCCAGAGAAAGCTTTAGACAGGCTCAAGGCCAGCCAAGAGGAACGAAGGACCAAGGATTTTCTCCGAAGTAGAGGGGCTGCACCCAGATTTTGGTGATGAAGAAAACAACCGAAAGTGTGTCGGAGAACACACACAGGCAGGCAGGCAGGCAGGACCCTGCAGCCTCGGCTCCTGTGCGCCCCCACTCACCTTCCACTTGGATCTTGAAGAGCACCCAAACCCACTGGCTCCCCGTCAATCTGATGGGCCAGTTGGGAAAGTGTCCACCCCAGGCACAGGAGCCTGGGGTCTCAAGGGCTGGAGGCTTCTGCAGACCACCCACCAGGACAGGCTGGCACACATGTGTTCTAGGCCCCTTTAAATGACAGGAGAGGCAGAGCAAGAGGGTTCTAGGGCAGACTTTGCCGACCTTAACCATGGAAGCTACAGAGCACTCATTGTAGAGCAGAGTTCTCCAACCACACCTCTCCACTCTTCGGGGACACCTCCCCTCCGGTGGCCCAAGGACACCTGCATGAAGTACGTCTGTGAGACTATGATTTGAGACATTTTGCTGGCCTCATTTCTGGAGTCTCTCAACAGCTCCAAGGTTCCCACCGAGCTCTCAGCCAGCAACAGCAGGGACGGTGTGGCCCAGAATCCTCCAAAGCTCCCCACGATACGAATCCTGGAGGTGGGGCAGGGGCACTTGTTGACTGCAGAGAATCCCAGGCTATCCTCTGGAAACTCTCCCTCAAGAGGTCAATTTCAGACCTCTGCTGAATAAAGGAGTGAGATCACGTAGGTGAAGAAGAAAGAGACAGACATGGAGATGTCAGGAGTGGTCTGTATTTAGCCACCTCTGGTCAGCTGTGTGACCTTGGGCAAGTGCTTTTCCTCATCTGGCTCTCACTTTTCTTGGCTTTGGCAGAGTACAGAGACCATCCAAACGCTGTTCCTAACACAGAGAACACTGAGCTCTCCCTCTGGAGACAGAGCCAAGTCCACCCTGGCTGGAGCTACTCTTAAATAGAGAGAGGACACCTTCTACCATCCATCAGGAAAATGAAATGGCATCTTCCACTGACTGGGGCCTACCCTGGAAAGCTGTGAGCTGGGCAAGGAGCATTTCTGCATATCCCATCGGCATCTAGTTAATTTCCATTTGAAATAAACACATTTTCAAGGCCAAGGTGATAGCTGGCAGGTGGTGGATACTCAACCTAGGGTTGACTGACAGGTGTCAGTTTTCAGTCACTGCTTCCCAGTAGCCACCAGACTGTGAAAGGAGGGCAGGTCTTCTGATGACAAAAATTCCCAAATTGCCTGATGCAGAAAGCAGGAGAATATTCCTGCAAGAGGGATTTCAGCCTCCATGAGCTCACCACGCCCAGTACAGGGTACTCCAGGAAATGGAGGACAGTGACTGGAGTATAAAGGCTGTACCACAGCTGTGTGCACAGTTCCCACAGCTGTCTTAATGGCTCGGAGAAGTCAGCAGAAGCGACCATGCTCCAGAAATGCCCCATTCTCTGGGGTTAGGAGCAGAGTGACATCAAGCTCATTCCCTCTTTGGCCACATGGTCTGGGCTGAGGGCTCAAGTACCAAGGGAGGGCCTATGGGCTGGGGTTCAGCAGAGAACCCCAAGTCAGGGGAAGTACAACAGTGTTTCCACAACTCTAACAGAAGTCCCGGATCAAATATTGGCCCTGTATCATTGCCTGGCACACGTGACCACAGGGCCCTGGGATATAAGGAAACCAAGAGGACATCCTAGCAAACATCCTGTTTGCATTGGTTGAGCAATGGCCTGCTGTCCCAGAAACAGGTTCCCTAAGTCTCCAGGCAGAAACGGCACAAGCCACCCAAAGGCTGACTGGCCCTGAGCAGGGATCACTCAGTGGGGTCCTGGGGGGCGGGCGAAGCTGCTGACAGGCAAGAGAAGGAGAGGTCTACTCCAGAAGGAGAGGCAAAAACATCACCTCCAAATGGTCTGCACCACTACACCAGCCCTCTTTTTCCTGGTTAAACAAGTATTAAAGGCTCATGCTAGGGTAGGCAAAGCCTTTCACACAGGCAACAGCTGAGGACGCTTATCCTTCCAAGAAGCACTCCTTATTGGAAAGCCCCTGGGCAAACCTCACTCATGAGGGGTTTTAGTGGGTGCTGTACCCACTAAAAAGGGACCCTCTCTGCCCACTTCAGCCATAATCTCAGACGTGTAAGATGATGAATCAGGCTAAGTGAACAGAGAACCTCAACTCCTGTATCCTTACATATAGGTAAAAAACTCTTCCATCTTGGTCCATTAAAGCTACAGACATTTTTTTTTTAACTATGCATGGTAATTAGCATATGGGAATCCAGTCTCGAACTAGATGCTGCGAGCAGAGCAGGCAGCTGAAATGGCTCCTGGAAGCCAGTTTATGCCAGTCTCTTGCATTGCTATCCGTCCACCACACTTCAAAGGAACAGCAGGAAGAAGCCTTTTCCGGGAAAAGATGGGCTGAGAACAGGCTTGTTTCAGCCCCGGGAAAGCACCAACAAGACTGCTTCAGAACAGGTCTGTAATTAATTCACACATTCAACTGTTAAGTCCAGAAATATGTCCATGTTGACAATTTGCATTTGATGCTTCAAAAACAATCTGTCGAGTTTTCATTTGCCTAGCAGTCTCGGAAGTGTCCTGACTCCGGTACCTACCCAAGAGTTGCCTGGAGCTGCAGGTTCCTGAGATGATACCCTGGGGATGAGAGAGGAGGCTGAAGATGCTCAGCTGAGTAAACAGTGTTCGTGCAAGAACTGCCCCCCCCACCCGTGAAGGGACGAGACAACCAAGCAGCCCATGAAATTCTAGTACTCCCCTTTCCAAGTCCCACAGCAGCCCTCAGCTTCGGGGCCTAGAGAGCTCCCTTCACCCTCTAGCTCCTACTCGAGTGATCTGATGCCCAGCCCCCAAACATCTCAAATGTGCCTTGCATCTGGTTCAGCCCAGCAGCTGTCCATCTGCTGAGTCCGGGAGTTCCCACCTCAGCTCCCAGGCTAACATCAGAGTGTGAAGGACAGTTGGCAGGTAGAAAGAGAGAAACCTCGTGGGGAGCACAGACAAGGTCCCCTTACCATCCACTCCACACTGGGTGCTGCTGGGCCTGCTTGGCAACAGTGGTGACCTGAGGGCAGAGGCCTGCCCAGCAGAAGTTTCTGCACCTCTATAGAGGAGGAAGGAGAGGGAGGGATTGGAAGCCATCCTGCTCGGGTCTCAGACCACTATTCTCCGTGAGTCCTTTGACTCAGGCTAGCTCCGGAGTAGCTGTGGACTCAGTGTTTCTGAGACATTGCTGACACTCCTGAGAGCTTGCCTAGCTTCTGGATCCTCCCAGGGATGGAACGTTTTCAGGCTAAGTATTGGACACTGTATTAGGAAAAGCAACAAGACCATTCCGACAGGTGAAGAGAAGAGAGATCACTAGAGACATCAGGGACCGGAATAAGGATACATGGCAAGGATTCTGAACTTCCTTTTTGCCTTCTATACTTCAGACTTAGAACTGGAGAAACTGGCAACTCAGAAACACCCATTAAGTTTTTAAAACATTTTTTTTTTGCAATATATATATATATATATACATATATATGCCCCTGTTGGCAATGTTTAATGAAGCACTACTATGCCCTATGTCCTACCATTACAGTGAGGTCAGGAGGAAGCCAAGATGCTATTCCTACGGAAAGCCACCAACTGTGGCCAAAGGACTGCCACCCACTCTCCTGGCAACAGTGAGCAGGGGTGAGGGGGCTTTACCACCACGGCTGAGACAGCGGTTGAGGCTTAGCTGGGAGACTGTAACTCTACCACCATGCCCAGCTATAAAGACGGTATCCAAAGCTGGGTAGTGGTGTCTCCCACCTTTAATCTCAGCACTTCAGGGGCAGAGGCAGGCGGGTCTCAAGTTTAAGGCCAGCCTGGTCTACAGAATGAGTTCCAGGACAGCCAGGGCTACACAGAGAAACCCTGTCTCTAAAAATACCAAAAACAAAACAAAACAAAAAGATGGTACCCACACCTCTCCTTCCCTATAGTGCAACAGAAAAACTCGGGTGAGACATAAGATCTAAATATGAATCATTGTTTTGCCAGATAATCCAGAACATAAAGGATTCAATGAAAAGCCATCCACTCTCCATGCTCAGTGGTAGAATAACCAGTGCGTAGCATGCACTGGGCCTTGTAGTCAACAGCCAGCATCATAAAAAACAACAGCAACCAAAAAAATAAAACATCTGCCCTGCCAAAAGCCAGGAAGAACTCAAACTGGATGAAAAATATAATCAGTATACTTTCATTGAAATGACAGCCACAATAGAACTAGCTGGCCAAGAATTTAAAGAATCCACTACAAAAATGCCAATGGTCAGCTCTGAAAACATGCTTATGAGTAAGATTATACAGACTGAGTAGGATATATTTAGGAATATATATGTATACATATACGCATGTAACAGCAATTAATGAAAAGATGCCATGAATTTGAAAAAGAGCAAGAAGTGGTATATGGGAAGGTTCGGAGGGCAGAAAGAGAAGGGAGAAATCGTGTAATTATAATTTCAAAAATAAAAATATTTTTAACAAACATTTTATGAACACCTTTAAAGCAGAAAGTCTCATCAGAGACATAGATACAACGAAGCATTACGCGGGGCTGGGGCTGAGTGGATGGAGGGCTTGCAGCATAAGGACCTGGCTTCCGGTCCCGGGCAGCCACAGAAAAAGACAGGAACAGTGGCAAATGTTTATAACCCCAGTGCTGGATGTGGGGGTAGGGGACAGGAGGCTTTCTGGAGCTTGCTGTCCAGTCTGTCTAGCTGTCAGTGAGCTCCTGATATTGGAAGGCCCTGTCTCAAAAAAAATACGGTGGAGGGCAACAGAAGACATCTGACCTCAACCTCTGGCCTTCACACAGGTGAACACGCACAAACATGTACACATGTGCACACCATGCACTCACACACACAAAAAGCAGCTTAGAGGACAGCAGATCTCTCACTAGAAACAATGGGGGTGAGGAGGAAGTGGAAGAAAAGGAACTGTTAATCCAGAACCTTCCATCCTTCCTTAACAAAAGGATAATCAAGACAGTCTCAGACAGGAAACTAAGAAACGGTATGAGCCGAAGGTCTGTGTTCACTGAATGACCGAAGGCAGAGAGGAAAAGACAGAGATGGGACATTAACAAGGGAGGGATGCTGGGGAGATAGCATGGAGCAGACATGGTTTTCCTTTTCTAAATTAAACTTGATATAAAACAAAAAAATTAATTAACACTGATAATAGTCCCAGAAATGTAGAGAATAAATAATTAAGATGATTAGAATAAACACGGGAAGGTAGGGTTTTCTACATTTCAGCTAAACTGGCAAAATGACACAAACCATGTCTATAAATGCTATAGATATAATTTAATACCTACAGTAACCATTCTTAAAAACGTGCAGGAACGAGGGAACCATCTAGGCCCAGGGACCTGGCTTCAGATTTCTGGGGCTTCATGGCCATATGGTCTGGCTGAATCTCTAAGCTCAGTGAGACACTGACTCAAAAAATACAGCATCAGGTACCTGACACAGACCTCTGAAGGACTAAGAGTTCAAGAACAACCTGAAGCATTGAAGGAAAAAAGAGAGAAAGAGCCAGGCAGTGGTGGTACACACCTTTAATCCCAGCACTCGGGAGGCAGAGCCAGGCGGATCTCTGTGAGTTCGAGGCCAGCTTGGTCTACAGAGCAAGATCCAGGACAGGCTCCAAAACTACACAAAGAAACCCTGTCTTGAAAAACCGAAAGAAAAAAGAGGGAAAGAAAGGAGGGAGGGGAGGAGAGGGGAGGGGAGAGGAGAGGAGAGAGAGAGAGAGAGAAAGAAGGGAGGGATGGAGGGATGGAGGGAGGGAAAGAGAGGAGTCATACATAGCAGTTTTTCCAATCATGATGGACTATAACTAGAAATTAACAGTGCAAAGACAACAGGAAAAACTCCAAACACTTGCATATTGAATAATGTACTCCCATATCATCATGAACTAAAAAGGAAGTTCAGGGGAATTTTCTCACTATACCTAATCAGAGCTCAAGAGATGGCTCACTGAGTAAGAGCACTTACTATGCAAGCCTGAGGACCCGGGTTCGGATCCCTAGTGCTCACATTTAAGAAGTCAGGTGTGGCCACAACTACCTGTGACCCCGGCGCTATGGGGGTTGAAGGCAGCAGGACTGTTAGGGTTTGCTGGCCACCAGCCTAGCTCCAGTTCCAGTGAGAGACTGTCTCAAAGGAGTAAAGCAGAGGGTGACGTCACAGGCTTCCTGACACCACCTCTGGCCTCTGCATGTATACACATACGTGTGTAAATAAACCACAAACACGTAACACACACACACACACATACACACAAACAAACACATACACAAGTAGATAAACTACACTGGACTGAACTAAAATAAAACTACAGTATGTTAAGAATCTGAGGAGTGTGACAAGAATCAATGCCAAGAGGGAATTGATAGGAGGTGCTCAGAAAAGATGAAAAGTCTCAACTCAACAAACTTCCATCAAAACCTGGAAAAATAGTAAAGCCTTGTAAGCAAGCAGAAGAGAGCAAATAACACAGATGAGATCAGAAATCAGGCAACAGAAAGCACAAAATTGAAAATTAATTAACAAACAGTTGGTTCTTTGAAAAGATCAATAAAATTGACAAACCTCTAACAAGACTGAGAAAAAAGGGGGCGGGCTTATAAAATACCAGCAGCTAGCATGAATGTCGGGCTATCACCACGACCGTCAGAAGGATAGGGGAATGACGCCAATACAGAAATTTTAAGAATTAGATGAAATGAACTAACTTCTTGAAAAATAAACTACTAAAACTCACATACTATGACCTGATTTGAATAGTCCTATACTAGAGCAAGGAAGCTAAATTTTTCATAATTTAAATCTTTGCAAAAGGAACTCTTCAGACCTATTGGATAGTTCTAAAAGATGCTGGAAGAAGATGAACACCAATTCCATACAATTTCTTTCAGGAAATGGAAGACTAAATAGCACCTCCCTGCCAATTCATCTCACAAAGCCTGCATCGCAACACAACCACGCAAGCACAGAACCAACATTAATGAAAGTTTCAGACTGGTATCCCTCATAAATACAGACATAAAAGTCTGTCATGAAATACTGCCAAATGAAATTCAACAACATGTAAAAATTATTCACCACCACCAAGTAGAAGATATGCCAAGGAAGCAAAGCTGGTTCAATACTGGAAAAATCAATCATTACCAACCACCATTAATAAAAGAAGACCAACAGGATGGTAACAACAGATATCACTCTAAAAATGACTACATTCCACAGCCATTCAAAACAAAACCTCCTAGAAAACTGGGAATACAGAAGGAGTGGTGGTTCCTCGGCTTGCAAAAGATCTGTACATGTGGCAGGTATTTAACTTAACGGTGAATGAATTTAAAAATGGAATGTGCTCTCTCTTAAGGCCAGAAGTGAGGATATCTACTCTTGCCACTCTTAGTAACACCATCTTGCAAGTGCAAGCCAAACAAAAAATACAAGAAAAGCAAGCAAAAAGTATGTAGATAGGAACCTATAAAACTCTCCAACAGATGACAGGATTGGCTTTGTCACAAACTCTAAAAAATAAAATAAAACAAAAATCAGACAGCTGTGGGAACTGAGCAAAGTCTAAGGATACAGAACTGCGCACCCAAAGACCCATTTTTCCATGTATGGCGCCACATGCCTGCAATATTAGAACTCAAGCCACGGAAGCAGAGGATCAAGAGTTCAAGACCAGTCTAGGCTATACATCAAGACTCGACCTCAAAAATACAATGCACTACACTACAATATACACAATACAATACACAACAAAATAATTTAAACCAATTACATTTCTAAATGAGTAACAAATATTTAAATACCAAAATTTAAAAGATAATATAATTTATAATTACTAAAAACAAAAATTAAATATTTAAACAAATCTATTTAAACCATTGCAGGAATAATACAATGAAAACTAAAAAAAAAAAATCTTTTAAAAACAATTAAAGAAGGTCTGAATAAACGAAAGGGCTGGAATACACAACACAGAACAGATGACAGGCCTCCTCAAATCAACATACACGTGTAACACGATCCTTATCAAAACTACAGAAAGAGAGGCTGGAGAGACAATTCAACAGGTAAGATGCTGTGACTCTTACAGAGGCTTAAGTTGTTCCCAGAACCCACATCAGACCACTCATACCTGCCTATAACTCCAGCTTGGGGGTCCAATGCCCTCTTCTGACCTCCATGGGTACCCTTACACACAAGGCTTTTATTTACACACAAAAATATATAAATAATAAAGAATAAATATATTTTAAATTACAGTAAGAATGTCTTTGGGTATAGACAAGATTATTCCAAGATTTATCTGAAAAGTTTATTTATTTATTTATTTATTTATTTATTTATTTATTTATTATTTAGATTTTTCCAGACAGGGTTTCTCTGTGATACAGCTCTGGCTGTCCTGAAATTGATTTTGTAGACCAGGCTGGCCTCGAACTCACCGAGATCCACCTGTCTCTGCCTCCAGTCTATTCAATTTTAAGATATACTTTAAGCTAGGCATGATGGAACATGCCTTTAATCCAGCACTTGGGAGGCAGAGACATGAGGATCTCTGAACTCGAGACCAGCCTGATCTACAGAGTGAGTTTCAGGGCTACACAGAAAAACAATAACAAAGAAGAGATTTAATCTATAGTGGAAGTAATCAAGAGTGTCATTAACAAAGGAACAGACACATTGATCAGTAAAACCCAGAAATATACTCACAAATTATGCCAAACTGTTATTTGACCAGCATGTGAAAACAACTCAATGCAAGAATGATAGCTTTGTCAAACAAGCGATACGGGAGCATCTCATTAAAGTGAATTGAAAGGGTTGGGGTATATAGTTCAGTGCTGGAATGTTTAGTCAGCAAACACAAGGACCTGGTTCAATCTCCAACACGCATGCATAAAAATTCAGAGTGAAACATGGATGAAAATATGACATAAAACTACAAAACTTTAAAAAGCTTTGACTCAATAAAAGATTCTGTTAAGATGAAATGATAAGCTACAGACTAAGAAAAACATTGGCAAACCACATATTGACAAAGGACTAGTACCTAGAATATATAAAGAACTCTTAAAGCTTAATATTAAAAAAACAAAACAAAACTAACAATTCAATTAGAAAAAAAGAAGACATCTGGGTGGAGTGAGACGCACTTGGGAGGCAGAGTCAGGCAGATCTCTGAGTGCAAGCCAGCCTGGTCTACAGGGCTCCAGGACAGCCTAGGCTATACAAAGAGACCCTGTCTTGAAAAACCAAAAAGACAAAAGGGATTAAGACAGATTTCAACAAATAGCAACATTGGTGGCAAAATAAGCTCATGAAGAAACATGTTTCAAACCATTAGTTATTAGGGAAATGCAAATTCAAACTAATTTAACTATCTGGCCAAAACAAGCAACAAAAATAGCAAGCACAGCAAATGCTAACAAGGATGTGGAAAAATTTTTCCTATGCTGCTGGTGAAAACAGAACTCTGGAAAAGAGTGTGTTGGTTTCCTAAAAAGTAAGATGTGCAAGTATTACAGACCCAACAGGCATACTCCTGTGCCTTTATCCCTAAGATAATTAAGACTCACATGCAACATCGCTTACTACACTCTATAAGTTGACAAATGACAGTGAGGGAGAACAGATTAGCAGTTTTCAAGAAGTGGTGGCCACAGGTCAAAGTGGCTAAGGCAACAAGTAATTCTTGTGGCCATGAAAACCCCAGAGTCCCCATGGATACCAAAGCATGCAGAAGCTCCAGGCCAATATCAAATAGTGCAGTATTTGCCTATAACCCACAGGCATCGCCCCATTCCATTAAAGCATTTCTATATTACTTATGACACCCAGAATAATGGAGACAGCTGTTATTGCCTTGGCCAGGACAAAACAAATAAACAGGGAACAGGTAAAGGAGTACCTGGAACCACTGAGGCGGAGCCACAGGCCTAGAGACTATAGGCTGTTGGGTTCATGAATTGATATATAAGGCAGGCTTTATATGGAACAGACAAGTCAGCTTATCTTCATGAGATAGGGGACTCCATCAGTATTGCCGTTGGGTACATAGGGATCTTTAATCAGCTGGCAATCCTTCCACACTCTCAGTATCTTCTATGTGCCAGGCAGTGTCCTGTCTTTTGTATCTCCTTAACCAGCCTAATCCGCCAAACAGACACCAACAGGTGGGTGTGAAATCCACTTTACATTGGATGTACTGTATGCTCTCATGGAAACGGGTGTCCACCCTCCTTTCTAGAATGCTTGCCCCACTATTGAAGTTGATGATGCCAGAAAGGGAAGATTATGCCATCCACAACCATCTGTCATGAGCAGCTTCGGGACCTTCAGAGGCCAGAGGCCTTCCTTTGCTGCTAGAGCACACGCCGCTTCTGCACGCGCCCCTCTGCTAGAGCACACGCTGCTTCTGCACACGCCCCTCTGCTGGAGCACACGCTGCTTCTGCACACGCCCCTCTGCTGGAGCACACGCTGCTTCTGCACACGCCCCTCTGCTGGAGCACACGCTGCTTCTGCACACGCCCCTCTGCTAGAGCACACGCTGCTTCTGCACACGCCCCTCTGCTGGAGCAGTCAGCTGTCACCTGCACCACAGACTACCAGCAAAGGGCAGCAAAGGGAAAGCAGAGCTGAGATCGGTGAGGTAGGGGAGTTCACTGGAGTCCCTGGATTCAGCCACACCTGAAGCCTGCTACCCACGTATGCCCAGACTTCGCTGTGACATGAACCAATAGTAGATTCTCTTGACTTATTGCCTAGAGTTTTACCTGATGGCACCCCGAGGGAGCCCAAGCCTCTGCCCGCATAGACCTTGCTCTCACCACCATGGCCTTTACGGCACTCCACATTCAGTAAGATTTCATTACTTTGAACTATTCACATCTTTGCACGCCAAGCAAACTTTTGATACTGACATGTAAATTTAGTAAAAATCTACAGGATAGACTCAAAACACTAACTTCCTAAAGGATCCTGCTTAGACTTCTACCAGTGTCCTAGGTTCTCATTCTACCCCAGGCTCACAAGGTCATGTCATTCATCTTTAGGGATCTATCCCCCTTCTCTCCAGTTCTACATCCAAAGGTGGATAAGCTGGGAATATCCCACCCCACACACACAACACTACAAGGCCAATCAGCTAGGGCAACCCCAACTGCTGCAGAGCCCTGCCATGTGCTCCCCACCAGGCCTCAGAGGCCCACGAGGGCGGGAGGCACAGCTGGGTCCAGAACTAGTACGTGGCTCTGATATCTACTGGGTCCTCAGGATGCAGGAGACCACGCTCTGGAATGACCACTAGCCACAGGCTGCTTGATGTCGCTCTCTTATCATGCTGGGTAAGTATCAGCAGGAAGCAGATTCAAATAAAAGGGAACCAAGCAGTGTGATCCACAAAGGGCCTTCGATCAGTTCAACGTCATAGGCCGCCAAGCCCATGGGGATGTGTGAGAAAGAAAGGATGGACATACTAATGACCTGGTCCACGCAAGATGGTACCCAGCCTGTCCTCCACCATCCAGTACCAGCTTTGTGGCTATTGCCTCCTGGCATCCATCCCGCCTCTTCCCCTTCCTGCCGGTTCTCCCTCCTTGGGCAGATAACACTCTAATTTCTCCTTTGAAAATGGCTCACACTTCCTGGGACATTTAGGTGCCTCAGTTCCTGCTTCTCATCCTCTTGTCTTAGTTTGTGACCTGGAGAGTGCAGAGGACACTGCCCATGCCCCTCCATTCCTTCTTCTCCCGGCCTCTCCCAGCCCCCTTCACACCCACAACACAGTGACACATGTTGCCAAGGCCAAGAGACCTTTCTGTGGTTTGCCATACTGAACCAACACTGTTCCGGGGTCGGCCTCCTCTCTGCCTGAATGGCACGTGCTCCTCACTCACTTCTTGAAGATGCCCCTGCTGCCTCGATGGATGTTCAGATCTACGTCTTGTACCCAGATTTCCCGTTAAACTCCCTGCCCAGGGATCCATGGTCAGCTGAATGCCAGCACTCAGATCCAACACCTCAGGCAAGCCAGCTCACTCATACACTCAAGCGCACTAAGTGTGAGGAGACTGTGAAGAGGTCTAGGGAGCAGGTTCTTAGTCCTCGGGCCTGAGTTCAGATCTCCACCTTGCAATTTTTCACACTCAGTCTCCATATGGAGGGGACAGTCACAGACCTTCTGAACTGGTACCACAAGGCTTAGTGTGTCAGCGCACAGACACTGAGGGATAGGCCTGCCGTTCGGCAAGCCTCACCAGACATAACTGGTCATTGCCAACTACCATGCCAGCCTGAAAGCTCCTGGTCTAGAACAACATTCTCTTCTATCTGTCGTTCGTGAGGAGGTCACTCAAGATCTCTAAGTCACTCAACTTCTTCCCTATGCCCAGACTCGGCACCCTGGCCTTTTCCCACCCACTTCACTGTTCTCTGTGCTCCTATCTGCCACGGCCAAAGTCAGCCTCTCCTTCCTATGGCCTTTTCTTCCACCTGACACACCTCCCACATTTCTTCTTATCCTTGGGCACTCTGGTTAGATACTGCCACCTCCAGGAAGCCTCCCAGGCTCGCTCACAGCGACCAGCACAGCTGAGCCCACATCTGAGACTGGTGACATCATGTTGAACTTGAAGTCATGCGCCCAGTTGGATGAACAGTTCCTCAGAACATGCCCAGAGGATTTTAACCAGGTTTGCTGAACGTGACATTACGAGGCCACTGATAGGGGAAATCCCAACTATAGACCTCTTTCCTCTTCTTGAAAACAACACACACGTACCAGGAAAATCAGAGTCTGAGAGTCGTACCATTGGAAAGAGTCAGAGTGCTTGGCCACCAGCTTTCTGGAATACACCAAGGAAGCCGAGCTAAGTCAAGGAAACTGAGTCCTGCCTGCTCTCTCCTGCCCGAGCTGCGATGGCGTATTGGGCTGTCTGTTCGGGCTTATTACTCTGACAGAACAATTCCAAAACCCAAAACACAGTCTCCGGGGAATGAGAAGTTATATCACATACTGAGGTGAACAGAGGCTCAGGTCTGGCGTTAACCAGAATCAAAGGCACCATTACGGAGCCTGGCAGGGAGCCTTTCCTATCCCTTTCCATGGTAACCTCTTCAGTCTGATTTGAGAGTTTTCTGTCTCCCTGGTGTGAGGGAGATCTCACTGATTTCCACTCTCAACTATTCCCCTGGGACCAGCCAGGACTCTCCTCCAAAATGCTGTGAGCTGGGCCCACAGGGGGTCCCAGACTTACAGAGGGCAGCAAGTAGGGTGGGTGGGTGGGCTTCAGGCATCAGATACACCACCCGAGAGGCGCTCTTTCTCCTCCGCCCCCCACTCACACTCACACAGCACACAGAGCCGACCCCCACCCCTCAGAAGGATTGTCTATTTTGTATAGCAAGGGATTAGCTAAGAGGCCAACACTAGGTTGTGCCTAAGTCCTGAGCAGAAGGTTCCATTTCTAGCCCAGCCCCTGACAGGCACCCAGGGACAGGAGCCAGCAGGACATGACTAATGTCCCATGGGGAAAGCCTGGCCCTGCCTGGCTGCCCTCCAGAGAGCCCATAATCATTGTCCAAGGACACTGAGGGCAAACAATCCTGAGGAGACTTCTCAAGGACTGTCCCTCCCCACCCTGACTTCCTTGGGGCTCCCCCAGGGGTCCACGAGGCCCTGAGTAAGGATAGCCAGAGGCCCAAGGGCCTAGTAACCCCTAAGGTGACAGCCAGTTTCTTATCTTGAGAGTAAGTTATCAGAGCCTTGATCCAGACTTTATCAAGTATTCCCACCCCAAAGAATCAAAGAACAGATGCCTATTAATGGTCAAGAAGCGGCCAGGCTGCCAGGGCAATTGGCTTCTCAAAGATTTTTAGATGCCCATTGCAGGCTCTCAGGCCTGTAATCACATGGGATTTCAAAGGTGACCCTAAGTGAAAAGGCTTCCAAAAATCCTTGTCTCCAGCAGATCCAAAGTCCCATTGCCGCAGCCGCCCTGAGGGGAACTAGGAAAATGCCCCTAAGGAGAGAAGCATCCTGAGTGATCCCAGTGCCCAGCATATCCAGACAGCAAATCCAATGAGAGCGTCCACCCTTCTGCTACCAAAAGGCTAGTTTACCAGCCCCAGGGGAGTTCTGCAGCAGCCAGAGCCCCAGAGGAGACCTGCCTCAGACCCCCAAGTGCCCCCGACTTTACGAGAAGGCTGCCAAGCTGAACAGCGCCACTTTCACTCCCACGTCCCCTCGGTTCGGCTGAGGGGAACTGTTACTCAGGCCAGCTCCAAGGCAGTCACCCCGGACTCAGGCCATTTACCAAGTGTCCCTAAGGACTCTGGGCCCAGCAGATTTACTGGAACTGCAGAACCAATTCTACTTAATTCTCCTGTGCTCAGGGCTTCTATGCCCACAGCACCGGGCAAACGACATCCTGTCCACTTGTGTTTGCTGCCAACCCCTGGAAGACAGCAGCCACGATTTTGTACTCATCCTGTCTTCTTCTCTACCTCCAAACACTGCGCTCTGATTAATCCTCCTAAAATTCTCAGCTCAGTCCGAGCCACAGTCTACTCCAAAATCTTCAATGGCGCCCTAGTGTTTTAGCTCAAGCCTACATACGCAGACCGATGGGGACTAGGCTGGGGACACAAATGAGCCATACAGCCCTATGCAGCATCCAGCCTACCCCAGCGAGCTGCAGACCCCGGGAGGACACTTGCCCACATGTCTGGCCCCCAGGAACAGCCACTGTTGGCTCCCGCCCACGCGCGCTGCCTGTGCGGAGGGGGATTCCAGGTGCCGCCTCTTCTAAAAGTTCCAGAAAATCCAAACAAAACATCAGGCAAGAGGATGGATCCGGTCCAGCGATGGACCCAGCCCAGAGGGTAAGTCCAGCTCTAACCCCCTTCTTTGGGTATCTGAAGCCCCCGGTGACTGTGCCCACAAACCACCTCCCCATCTTCACGGCCATGAGGCTATGGCCATGTGCTGGCCCATCAGGTGGAGTCCCACAGCTCTTCCATGCTACTCATGTCCCTCTGCTGCCACAGGCCTCCTCTGAAGGGCTGGTCCACACCTTCAGGGCCAAACAACAACATAAAAAGGACTCTTTCCTACACTGAGCTCCCCTCTGCTGAGACAGAAAGCGCTACCACAGAGAAAATTCCTCCTCATCCTCGAGTACCCAGGCAGGCCCTTCTGATCTACAGAACTGAACTGGGGCATGAGAATCACTCCTGCATGGATCTGGATGTCTGTCTGTTTCCTCCAGAGACAAGGACCCATGGTCTTTGCCGCCATAGGCCAGGTTGGGGCTATGAACACAATGGAGAGAGCCTGGCTGCTGTTTGATCTGCCTCTGCTGTGCACCAGCTGGAAGATCTTGCAAAAAGTCATTTAAATAAGTAAGTAAGGCCTCTGCAGGCCAGACCCTTCTATTTATAAGATGGGGACAAGCATGGCATCCTTTTCAGAGTCCCTAATTGCACGGCTGTGCCCTACAGTATCTTGAGCAGGACGCTGTAAGTCTTGAGAACAAGGCTGTCGCCATTTCACCCTCAATGGCCCCTAGAGGTCCTGCTCCACTGATGCCCTCTGACGGGGCAGGGTGATGAGGTAAGAAAAGGGCAGCAGCTGGAAGAAGAGGCAAGGGTGACAGGCACTACCTGGGTCACCTGGTTCACAGGCATCCATGTCATGTCCCCCGCTTAGGGGCCTAAAACCTCTGGTCCCAAGACCCTCCCCTCTGAGCTGCTGGAGACCAATAGCTCCCACATACCCTGGCAGCAGACCAGGTCGCAGTGACGCAAGCCGGTGTAGATGAGGGGCCCTGCCCGCCACCACATAGATGCTCCCACCGAAGCCCAGCTCTCAAGCGAAGCTAACGGCCCACCACACCCTCCTTTTGAGGTCCTGTACTCTGGTGGGGAGCGGCCCTTTTGCCTTGCACCTGAGGACAAATGCTCTCCAGGCCATTACGAAGGAGATGTGGAAGCGCAAAGGGAAGGGGAACATCTTAGTAATCGCCATGGTCCAATTAGCCGGCCCTCGCCCTCCATGCTTACAAACAGGAGCCATGTTGCCACCTGCTCTGGAAGCAAACGTTTTCAGATCTCTCCATCGGCACCTCCCTGGCTCTCCTGAGAAAGGGCCTCACAAAGGGTCTCGCTGCAAATGACAGGGCAGCGTCCCGTCCCATACTTTGCAGGGACGTTCAGGCAGACATTAAAAAAACCCACCAATCTCCCTGTCAGGCTGAGCCCCCTGGCCCACCTGCCCTTTCTGGCTCTTTCTATCCATTCGTTGCCAAAGAGCCCACCAAACACGTGGCCATGGTCTCCGCATTCAGAGGACAAACCCCACCCCACCATAGGCAGAGACTGATCAGGTGAGGGGTGAGCAGAGACACTCGACACCAGAACCCATTCAGTGGGGTACACTACAGCTGAGTGGGGACCAAGGGACCTGCGATCATTTTGTACCATCCCCATTAAAGGGGGCCTTCATGTAGCTCCCTTCATGTAGCCTGTGGATAGCATGACGGATGAACAGGAGCAGACGGCCTCACGCTGTTGGCTAGAGCAACATGCATCCATCGACTCTGAGAATTGGTATGTCACTGTCTACTGAAGGTGAACATCACACGGCCTGTGACCCAGTAATTCCACGTCTGTTGCCATATTCCCCCATATATATGACACATTATATCATCTACAGTATACCTAATATTCCCACATCCCCGTGCAGGTCGCATGTGTACATTCACTAACAGACACGTCCAGCACCCTAGTCACAGCAGTGTACTCTGTGAAACAACCCAGAACGAGCCAGGAGGGAGCCACTACACAAAGGCATGTTCCCATGCTGGAACAGTCCATCCTGGAGAGAAAGAGTGGGAAGACTGAGCCTTGGACAGAGGCAAGCATGGGAAGAAGGCAAGCTTCCAGACACCATGAGTATAAACGATGGGGCTTCATTCACAGAACACACAAATCAGAGACCCCCAGCTGTGCTTTGGGACAGCAGGATGCGGGCTGGCTCGCGCCGGTAGCAGGGGGCCCATGGAGCAAGAGAGTTAGTTGATTTGGGGTGCTGGGGACAGCTGGCTTCCTTGATCCGGCCACTGGCTATAGAGGTGTGCTCAGGTTCAAAGACGAGTAGGTAAGGTTTCTGAAAGTGTGCAATGAAGGGTTTTGTTAAGACCCAAATGAAAAGATATTGGGAGAAGAAAAGTGGAGATGGGACAGGGGCAGGCTGCTCTGGTTGACAAGAATCTCTCTGCTCAGAGCACGGGATGTGGGCGGTGATCAAAGGCCTAAGGAAACCCCTGGGTACTGATGTACAGGACCTTTGAGGCCGGAGCTGTCCAGCAGCCATCCCATCACACCACAAATGGCTCTGGCATTGCAGCTCTGTGTCCCCTTGCACAACGGCACAGCCTCAGTGCCTTCACTTCTGAGCCAGGCACCCCCAGCTGCTCAAGGTCAGGAAGAAGTCCCTGCATCCTTGGGAATGCCGGGCCGTGTGGGAGCTCTGTGGAATTTTGAAAACTCCCCTTCTAAAAAGAGAATTTTCTGCCAGGTGGTGGTGGCGGCGGCGGCGGCGGCGGCGGCGGCGTAACCCCAGCACTGGGGAAGCAGAGGCAGGCAGATCTCTGTGAGACTGAGGCCAGCCTGGTCTACAAAGTGAGTTCTAGACAGCCGGGACTACACAGAGAAACCCTGTCTTAAAACAAAACAAAACAAAACAACTTTTCCAAGTTCAAATGCACTTGAAGAGGAACAGGAAGAGAACGGGCACAACTCTGTGAGCATGCTCTTCTGACAATCTGCCTGAGGAACTCATCACACGGCGTGGGGAAACATGAGCAGTTAAATGTATTCAATGTCATGACACACAGAATTGAAGCATAATTGCCCCTGAGTGCTCGGCAACCGGAAAGCACTCGTCGCAGAAATGGGGGGAAATTTATGCCGGGAAATGGAAGCAGCTGTCAGAAGTTTGATTGTGGTGTGAGTGGCGCCTTGACAAGAAGGCATAGCAGGGCAGGCACTCCCGCCCTCCGTCTTGACTCCCACTGAAATGTCACAGAATCAAAGACCACCATCCCAACGGTGAGGAGTGGTGGGGAACCATCAACTTTCCAGCCCTGGCGATCGGACCCGTGAGGGAGGACGTGCTCTTACCGATCATGTGGTTGGCAACGTGGATCTGGATCTCTCTCTCATTCTCGAAGGTCATCTGGCACTTGATACACTGGTACGTCTTTTTCTGTTTGGGAATGTGAGAAGAAGGAATCAGGTAGGCAGAAAGCCAGGTCCCCAGTAGCCTGGCCCAAGGTGTCCCAGAGTGGTTTGGCCTCTCCCAGCCATCCCAGTCCACTCTCTTCCCACCTCGCTCCAACTCTAGCCTCATCACAACACAGGCCACTCCTCTTCCAAGGGGCTGCTCCTCTGTGGGAGCTGAGATAACTTTGCTGTGTGCCAAAGTCAACTTTCTCAGGAGCTGAGGGGGTTTGTCCACGTATCCACCCACCCATCTACAAGTACCCCCACCATTCCAGTTTGGGTATGGCGTGCCCCGTATAATCTCTTGCATGAGAGGTGTGGTTTGCCAACTGGTGGATTTGGGAAAGTGCTTGGGTCCTGAGAGTCCCGGCCTGATTGATGAAGCAATTCCTTGACAGATTCATGTATGATGGCATTATGTAGTAAAAAGCGGAGTCTGGTGCGAGGAGGTAGGGGCCAGCCCTGGAATAAAGTATCTTGTCCTGTGTTCCTTCTTCTGCTTCCTGTCCGCCACAAGGTGAACAGTCTCTGGCACATGCTCCTGACATCACATCCTGACTCACTACAGGACCTGGAAACACAGAGCTAAGAAACCCTGGAATGAAAACTCTGAGACTGTGAGCTAAAATACAGCTTTTCTCTACTTAGATTGCTTTTCTCTGGTATCTGCCTCCCTCTCTCTCTCTCTCTCCCTCTCTCTCTCTCTCTCCCTCTCTCTCTCTCTCTCTCTCTCTCACACACACACACACACACACACACACACACACACGCACACACACACTCACAAAAAAACCCTAAGTAATGCACACCTGTTTATCCACCACTCTCACCTTTCCATCCGTACATCCACTCACACCACAGCCTCCACACATCCACTCATACCACCTACTTTGTATTTATCCATCTATACACACACGTACCACCTATCCATCTGTCCACACAGCATCCATCTACCCCATCACCTCTTCATCTGCTGGTCCATCCTAACAACATTGTGGCTGAGCAGGAGATGCTGCTCCCAACGGTCCCAGCGCTCACGGATGGCTCAGGAATTTGTCATCTGTCCTGGGTATACATGGCCAAGGGCCTGCAACTGGTTTACAACACACACTGGCCACTACCAGCTGCCTCTGGAGGTAAGTGAAGGCAGAAAAACAGAAACCAGCAGGATTCCATGTTCACAGCTCAGCTCAGGCTATGAAACCTGCCTCCCAGGGACAGGAGTGGCGTACCTGTCATGCATGGCTATGGGGCATTTTGAAAGGATATAGGTAATAACAGGACTCAGTATAGCCAAGATTTTTAAGAAACCACTATGGTTTCCGAGGTGTTGGTGCCTCACCGTTGGAAAAGGTGGCAGGATTTCTAACCTTGTGGCTAAGGACCCAGAAGCCACTCTGAGCTACAAAGCCAGGATGAGTCACCAGGGAGCTCAGTGCCCAGCTCCACCCAGGCTCCATCTGCAGGCTCTCTCATGGGGCAGCCTTTCCATCTTGGAGAACTCAGCTCAATGTCACAGCTTCGTGAGAAGCCTTCTGTTCCCACCCCAGGGTGAGCTCAGGGACAGTCAGGTCCCCCAGCTGATGCCCAAAACAGACAGTCCTGACTGAGTGATTCATCTGCTCCTCACCACTCCCTGAGCACCCAGAGGGTGGGAATGTTCAGTGTCCACCCAGTAGGTCAGCAAGGACTCACAGGCAGGACCTGTTGAACACATGAGTAAAAACTGCTGAGCAATATGCAAAGTGTTGTATTCGATCAGAAGGGACTGAAAGAACTAGAGACAAGGAGCTGGAGAGATGGCTCAGTGGTTAGGAGCACTGGCTGCTCTTTCAGAGGACCCGAGTTCAATTCCCAGCACCCACAGGGCAGCTCACAACTGTCTGGAACTCCAGTCCAGGGGATCTGACACTTTCACACCAATGCACATAAAAAAAAGTTAAATAAATAAATAAATAAATAAATAAATAAATAAATAAATAAATAAAACTAGAGATGGTTTGTGTATCCTGGGTTCCTACCACCTTAAGAGCCTGGCCAGAGGAATGCCTTATAATCACTTAACTTTTGTGTGTTTTGTTTAACTGTCCCCTCCCATTTTTTAAGCCCCATACAGAGTCTCTGTACACAACCTAGGCTGTCCTCACTCACAATGACAATTCTCTTCTGCCTCAGCTCCTGAGGACTGGGATCACAAACACCATCACACCCAGCCTGTTTAGCTTTTACTGTGGTTATTATTGAGACCAAGAAAATCTGAATGGATGGACACATGGAGAGATGGATGGAAGCTGGGGTTGGAAGCTGCCTCTGCTCAGACTCCAATATCCCTCTGACAGTTGCCGAGTGTTTCAGGAGAACACGGAGTTCAGTGTGTTCTTAGTGAAGGCCATGACACTGATCCCAGAAGCAGGTACTCAGCTTGGAAAGGCCCCGGGAAGAGCAGGGTAAGTCTCAGAGGGTAGATTAAGACAGGGCTGAAGACTCCTGACCATCATAAGACTACAGGGACAGAGGTCTTCGGAGGAAAACACAACTCCATAGGCTCTATCTCAGCTCAACTCCATGTTCGTGGAGAAGAGGTGCCGTGGCCTCTCTACGCTCAGTACCATTCATTCTGCCCCACACATTAAATGACCTGCTCATCCTGGCAAAGGTAAGACATGTGTGTCTTCAGCTCTCACTGGAACCCTGATGCCCACATCTCATACTCCCTCCTAGAGGCCCAAGTAGTGTGTGACAGAAACATGGGCACTGACTACCCAATATACCTAGATTCCTAAGCATACACGCATGACCAGCATGTAAGCAAATGCACACACACACACACACACACACACACACACACACACACACACACACAGACTCACCATCACCAACACTTCCAAACTTGGCTCCAACATCTACTGGGTCTGCCTTTCTTCACTAGCATCCCAGAGAAAGTACGGCCACCTTCTCCTCATCTTGAGCCTAGACCACACGAGGAGACATAACACGGAGGCAGAAATTGACATTCAAAGCACTCCTGTCACGAGGCCCCTCTCTCGGGGCAGTCCAGAGACAGCAGAGCCGAGGCCCAGGGCCTGTGGCCGGGGGCTGCCTCCCCAGCACAGCCCTGAACAATCTTAGAACAGAAAGAACCTCACCCTAGAATAAGGCAGAAAAGCGAGGGAGGCAGGGTGGAGCTGCCTGGGACCCTGGGAGGGAGAAGAGTCATCTCCAGAGTGTCCATCACTGTGCCTGCACTCAACATGCACCGAGCAGCCACTGCATGCTGACCACATCCTCACTCTGTCCTTTCATACTCCACCCGGAAGAGAGGGACACTGCAGTTCCACAGGCCCCATCATCAGATCTAAGCCACATGTTGTAAGCAAGGGGACGGGGACTCCCTGCCAGGCAGGCTCCCTCTGGAGCTACTTGTTAAGCTCTTCTGCTGGGCTCCAGGGCCCAGATGTCTCTAAATAGTCCTGGTCTATGTGAGAGAAAGCTGGTGTGACCTGGGCACATGCTTAACCCGCCCACCTGGAAATCTGCTAGTCTGTAGAACAGGTAACGGGAGCACCCAGGTGCTCCACCTAGAACAGATCCACCCCAGGACCTGCTGCGGTAGAGAGAGGCCAGAGGTCTGCCCACATCGACTAGAGGTGAGTCGATGTTGTTATTACTTATGAACGGGGGGGAGCTAGAAACCTCAATGCTTTACGATCCAGCCGACAGCATCCTCAGCCCCACAGGAACCCAGTCCTCTGAGATCTGGTTGCTATGGATACACTCCCAAGGGTCCCAGCCTTCCAGCCCCCAAGCCCCTGCACAGCCCCCAGAGTCTGCTCTAACATGAGTGAGTCCTGGGGGAAGCAAGGGGTGGGTGAGCAGACAGCTGGGTCCCTGGCCCCCGGCGTGCCCAGACAGGGGACGAGGTCCCAGGGGTAAGGACTAGAACAAGGAGGTACCGGCCTTTGTCTAGATCCTTTCTGCAAAAGGTCTGTCTGTTTGGGCCTCTGGGCTGGCAGGGGTGAGATTTTCAGCCTGGCGCCTCTCACGTGGACCTGAGGACAGGGAGGGAAAGGCCTGGGGAGGGATAGGACAAGGCTTCAGTCTGCCTCATGTGCACAGTGTCTTCTTGGCTACTGTTCCTCCTTCCGGTCTGGAGTCCCTCGACCAAAACAGAGCCTCTCTCTAAGGCACTTGCTTACTGTCGTGGAGGCCAACCCTGTTGCTGGGGGCCAAGAGAGAACCCCTCATGTAATAGGGATTTTCCAAGAGAGGCGCCTCAAGGTGGGGCAGCCTGGGGAGGGGGAGTTCCAGGAGGTCAGGGCTGGGAGTTACCCAGAGCAGCTTCCTGGCCATCAGGACCCTCAGCGCAATCATGGGTGGGCTGAAACATGGATAATCCAGGCTGGGGTGCACTCAGGAAGGGCCACAGGAGCCCAGCCACACTGCCCCCATATAAGAACAGGGCTGCCCTGGGTTCCACTCCATGCAGGCTGGACGGGCCATAGAGTGGCAGGGGAGAGTGGTGGTCAAGAGTGTGAACTGTGAAAACAGTAGGACTTCAAGTCCCACCTCGGCCTCTCGAGAGCTAAGGCCTGGGCAGGCAAACCCACCCCTCACGTCCTTCGTGAGAATGAGTGCCGGAAGGAGCGCTTAGACGACAAGGGACCGGTCAGACCCCTACCTCGGTCAGAGTGGACCGTAAAGGGAGGTGACAGCACAGGACCCGCCTTCCGTGCCCAGCACTCTGTCACTCATTTCACCCTCTGGGCACAGTGCAGAGGTCAGCATAGGAAAGATCACACCACTTGGCACTCACCGGTCACTGCAGGGCTGCCCGGGACATCAGCTCTGCAGATATTACTATTTCCTTTGTCTGAATTACTACCCTGTGTTACCAACACTGTCACATTAAGTGCTACTGCTATGACCCTCCAGTGAAGACACTGGCCCAGAGGAGGTCCTAGGAGAGGGAGATTTGTGGTCTAGTCATCTAACTCCAGAGCCCTGCCCTCCCCAGGACTAAGTAGAGTACTCCTGGCCAGCAAAGGCTCAGGGGGACAGGGCTGGGCAGCAAGACCAGTGTCCACACTCCAGATCTCTGAGAGGTGTCCCACTGACTCTGTTCAGAGGCTCAACTCAGCTGATAGGTCATGAGATAAAGGGGTGCCACTGCCTCCAAAGAAGGGCCTCTAGTCTTCCAATTTCCAATGAGTTTCACAGTTCTGTCTGTATTTGGGCACGCTTCCCTTAGCCAGGTGTCTACAGGCAGTCCCTTGGGCTCACTGGGCTTCATTAGGCCCACCTATAACATGGGGACTGGGCAGGAGGCTGTCCTGGGGGGGGGGCTTGTTCCTTCACTCTCTCCAGCCCTCTCCCTCTCCCCTTCCCCTCTCTCAACCCCGTCTGCATTCCTATCCTGAGACAAAACACCTTCAGCAAGCACCCCCATGTTTCAGCAAGCACCGGTGACAGGCGGCTTCCCCATCCTGTCCCTGTCAATGGCACCAGCAGCAGCCCTTGAGGGAGAGACACCCTTGAGACCCATGTGATACCTCCTCTATCTGGAAACACAACACAAAAGTGGTGGGAATTTCCAGCCCAGGCTGTCTGACACCCAAAGGCCAAGCATGTTGCAGTCACCTCAGGTGTTCACCAACCTAAAGGCGAGGTCCTGGCGGGCGCACCGGCAGCCCACACTGCCTCTGCCTCAACCAGAGCAGCCCGGACGAGCCTATGGCTCTCCTGGTTATATAAATCTCAAAGGTGGGATCCACTCCCGGCCTGCAGGTACCTCTAAACATAAGGGCTGCCCTAGACAAATCTGATGACCGCATCGAGCAATTGCTAGTGAGGGAATCAGAGCCATACCATACCCAAGGGTCTTCCCCACACCATACAGCACCAGCTACCATGACACTGATATGTCGTCATACCTTATGTCCATGATAGGTTGTCCACAGAGGTTGTAGCGAGCACACACAATCCTAACCAATGCCTGCTTCTAAGGCCCAGGCAAACCTGTTATCACTAGGATCTGTGTTATAGGAACCTAAGACTGAGAGCCCAGAACTGGGAAGTGACTCACTCAAGGAGACACGGGAGCCAGGTAGTCAGTTCACTCCAGATACACAGCAAAGATGCCAGGCATCACCAAAGGAACATTGACCGTGCGCTAAGCACTATGCTGGGCACTTCTGCTGTGTCTCACTGGCCCCTCACAACAGCTCTAGGGAATCAGGATAATTATTACTCCCATTGTACAGGTGAACCCTTGACAAACCAGACCCAGAGAAGCAAAAAACTAAATAAATAATAAATCAATAAAGTATGCATGCCAGGCAGCTGGAAGGAAATGGAGACACGGGCCAGAGTAGATGTTCTTAACTCACATGGGCAATGCTGCCTCTCCGGGTTGCTATAAGACATACCACCAGGAAGCACACACATAGGGCTCCATTGATCCCCAAGGAGGAGATGACAGGAGTGATTGTCAGGCTGCACTTACCCGGGGCACTGGTGACGTCTGGGCACCTTTCCGGGGCCCACTGGTCTCCGGCGTAAGATCACGGTGGTCCACCTGCATGTGGCTCTCCAGGTCCTCAGCGCTCTCGAACTTCACGTTGCATTCAGGGCATCGGAGGCCAGCACAGGGCCGGTCAGCAGGCTCGGGCGGGGCCAGGCCACCCACCTGTCCATTGGCACTACGGGCCATGCAACCGGCACAGAGGCCATAGGGCAGCCCGTTGACATCAAGCCTGACCAGGTCCTGCTTGCTACGGAACTCTTTGAGGCACAGGGCACACTTGTAGAGCTTCTGCAGCCCCTGGCCATTGGGGGAGGATGCAGCCGAGCTGCCCGCCAGCTTCTGCATGTGGAAGGTGCCGTGGATCTTGAGCTCCAGCGTGGAGGTGACAGTCTGCATACAGACCACGCAGCGGAAGCCAGTGAGGGAGTTGCGCAAGTCGGGGTGCATCTGGCAGTGCTCAATGAACTCCTCCTCACTCTGCAGGGGCATTTTGCAGATGCGACAGGTGCCTGTGTCCAGGCTCTTGCTGTGGGTCACCTTGTGCTCAGTGAGCGTCAGCAGTGAGGGGAAGCGCTCGCCACAGATGGGACACATGTAGTGCTTGGCAGGGCCCCGGTGCGTCTGCAGGTGTTCCCGGAGCCCGTTCTCTGAGAAGAAAGTCCGTGAGCACACATTGCATTTGTGGCTGCCCTTGATGAATTCTGCCTTCTTGCGCGAGCCATCGTCCTCGCCGGGCCGGATGTTGTGATCCCGAAGCCGGTGGTTCTGCAGCAGCACCTCCATGGTGTAGGCTGCACCACAGATGTCGCAGCCATACATGGGCTCTGATGCATCCACGTCATCCTCGCTAGCCTCGTGGCTGTTGGGTGCCTCGGGGTTCTTGAGCAGCATGCCCTGCAGGTCAGCGGGCTCCGCCTTCTTGGCGGAGGTGGGGGGCACCCCGTTGGCCGTGCCGTTCTCCGCCGCGGCGTCGAACACGCAGTGCTTCTCCCGCAGGTGCTTCTCCAGCAGGATGACGGCGTGGAAGGCCTTGCTGCAGAACCTGCAGTTGTACTTCTTGCTGTGCGTGGTGATGTGGCACTGCAGCTCCACCTCGGTACTGAAGGTCTCACCGCAGAAGATGCACTTGTGGGCCTTGGCCGGGTTGCCGAGGTGACTGTGCTTCACGTGCACCTGCAGGTCAGCCTCCTTGCGGAAGTCCCAGTTGCAGGCCGTGCAGCGGTACATCTTCTTTTCGTTGCTGTGCTTCACAGCCAGGTGCACCTGAATGGACACCTTGGAGTCGAAGACCTCCTGACACAGGGTGCAGTGGTAGAGCACGAAGGTGTGCATGTCCAGCAGGTGCTTCTGCAAGTCATCCACCGAGGAGAACTGCTTGTCGCAGCTCTCGCAGACGTAGTGGGTGGACGTGGTCATGTAATGCACCGTCAGATGCTGCAGGAGGGACTCCTGGGAGTCGAAGTCTTCTTTGCACTGGGGGCAGGCCTGCTTCCGAAGCAGCAGCTCCAGGTGCAGCTTCAGGTGGGTCTGGAAGCTCTCGAAGTTGGAGAACTTGAGGTCGCACTGATTGCAGGGATACTCGCCGTTGGAGATGGAGTTGGCACTCCCCGAGAGACGCTGCCGCTTGGGGGAAGACACCTCGACGTCCGAGGAGACCGGGCTCTGCTCCGCCTTCGACTTCTTGCTGTGTGCCAGTGGAATGTTCTTGTGGTTCTCCTTGATGTGCTTAGTGAGCTTCAGGATGGAGCCGAAGATAGGAGAGTTGGTACAGTAAGGGCAGGAGTAGACCTCCATGAAGGACTGCGTGGGCTGTACCACAGGAGACTCCAGCTTGGTGCTGCCCACGCTGCAGTGTGCCTGTTGGATGTGCTCGGTGAGTGAGGACTCAGTGAGGAAGCCCATGGAGCACTGGTTGCAGAAGAAAGCATTATTGCCATCCGGAGGGTTGGCGTTGGGGCCACAGTGCGAGACTCGGATGTGCTCCTGCAGGCTGTTGATGTCAGCAAACATCTCGGGGCAGTAGTTGCAGTGGAAGGCGGAAATGTTGCCAAACTGCATGACAGGGTAGGCGTGGCTCTTGTGCAGCTTGCGCACGTGCTCGTTGAGGTTGTAGAGTGTGGGCATGGAGTCTAGGCAGATCTGACACGTGTGGGTCTGCTGAGGTTTGTCCGCATGGATGGTCTTCAGATGGATCTCCAGCACAGCCAGGCTGGTAAAGTCCCGCTTAGAACAATAGGGGCAGCTGTAGACCACCTTGGACCAGCTCTGCCCGTCATCCCGCATCTTCTTCTGCCCCCTCAGCGGCTTCAAGGTGGAGTCTGGCGTGGATCCCCGCTCCACGGAGGCGCTGGAGTCAGGGGTGGCGCTGCTCATGGAAGCCACACTGCCCAGCACAGGGTCAGGGCTGACACTGTGATTACTGGAGTCCGGCTGCCGGTGGCTGTCCAGGTGGCAGTACACACCCTCCACGGAGGAGAACTGCTCGGGGCACATGGGGCACTTGTGTTTCTGGTTGGCGTGGGCTTGGTGGATGTGGGCAAGCAGCGTGCTCTCGTCAACAAAGACCTCGGGGCAGTGGATACACTGCAGGTCCGCCTTCTCGGAGAGCTGCGGGTGGAGGGTAAGCACGTGCTTCTCCAGCTCCTCTGTCTGGCTGAAGGTGTCCTCACAGTAGTCACACATGAAGTCGTCCTTCTTGGCCTCCTTCTCCGACTTAGCCAGGTGTTCCTTGTTCTTCTTGTGGGCTTGCATGTGGCTCTGCAGGGAGCTGGTGGAGGAGAAGCCGCGCTTGCACACGCTGCACTTGAAAGGCTTGCTGGAGCTGTGGGTCTTCAGGTGGATCTTGAGGTGGTCGCTGCGGGAGAAAGCCGCCTCGCACTCGTGACAGTGGTACTTCTTGTCGCCTGTGTGAAGCTTGATGTGGCGGTCTCGGCTCCTCTTATGCTTGAAGAGGCGGCTGCAGTAGGTGCACTTGAACGGCAGCTTGTCGCTGTGGATCTGCTCATGCCGCTTCAAGTAGCTCAGGCGGATGAAGGACTTGTCGCAGAACTGGCAAGGGTATGGCAGGCCGGTGCCTCCTTCCTCCTCACCGAGGCCGAGGTCACAACCATCTCCGATCATCTGCGTAGGTGACGCAACATCCTTGCTGGAGGGAGATGAAGCCACCCAGGAGAGCTGTGGGTCGTCATCACCATCTGCAGGGGAAGGCAGGAGAGATTAGAAGCAATTCCCAGGGCCACTGGGAAGCAAGGACAGAGCCAGCTTCTCGACAGCTCTCAGCAGAGGCTGTGCAGCTGGCCAGCTGCTGCAGGGGAGGGCTGATGACGGGGCCGGAAGAAAGTGGACATACAGGCCTTCCCATCCACAGAGGACACGGCGGAGGGGTGGCAGGGTCTTTTCTGTGGTGACACTTGTCTGCACCTCTCTGTAGCACACCCTCAACACAGGAACAGCCCTCAGTCACTTCCCTGGTGGGAGGGAGGAGGGACAGCCTGGACAAAGTCACCGGAAATGACCTCACAGACCATCAGTCCCATAGGCCAAAAGGAATCCAAGTTCCCTAATTCCAGTCACATCTGGGAATCAACTTCCATCGACCCTCAGCCCCTAGTCCCCAGGCCCCCAGTCTTAAGAGGAATCCTGCTGGTCCTTTGGGCACAGGCAAAATTTAGCAAGAACAGAAAATGTCCTTTATTTTAACAGCCCCACCATATTCATGGATGGAGGAGTTAGAAATTGCTGTTTCTGGTAATAGACAAGACAGGAGGGGTGTAAAATCGCAGGGCCCCCAACATCAACCCTAGTATGCAAATGAAGCAAGCTGAGGCAGAAAAGAAGACCCGAGGTACCCAGCCAGCGGAGGTACCCAGGGAGCGTCCCCAAGGAGCTATCTTCTTTGTTTCCAGCCCTGGCTTCATCCTACTCACCCAGGAACCCAGGCGATAGCCATAAGGATAGCCCAGGCCACCAAAGACCCGAGCCCGGGGCTAGCCGCCCTTCACCCCGTGTAAGGGACTCTCTGCTCTCCGGAGGCAAGAGGGACTTCTCTGGCCCTTCCAGCCTCTGAGGGAAGCTAAACCAACCTCAGGGCTGGCCATTTCTGGGAAAACAAAGGCACACAGGACGCAGCAAATAAAGCGGTGAAGTTCACAAAGCACAGCGGGGGTTGGACAGAGCCAGCACGAGCAGGAAGGCGTTCGCAGGCTCAAGTTTCTCGTCGAGTGGATTTAAAACTTAATAATGAATGAAACAGACCACAGGCTGCTGCGGGCAGGGGAGAGACAAACAAAAGCCCAGATTCGGCTGCGCTGACCTTGTCTTGTGACCCCGAGGAAAGAGACCAGGGCCCCTGGCCACACTGCCAGCCTCCAGCCAGCCAGCTCAGTCCTCAGAAAAACCTCACACAAGTTGCCCCTGACCCACGGGACGAGAAGAGGCTGGAGCGCCACACATTCAACACAGGCAACCATATGTGTGCACACACACATTTTACACAGTGCCCCCAACCCCACTCACATATCTAAGCACATGTGCTCACCACATCTTACACACAGCTCCCCAAACACACACCTATACGCTCACACAATTGCACACACACACATGCACTCCCACACTAATTCACAGGCACACTCACCCTCCCTTTAGTGTTGCATGTGTGTATACAGCCGGCATACCAGAGTCACAACATTCACATTTTGGACGCCATACACACTTATGCTTAAACACACACCTTAGACACACAACTATACCATCACAGACCCAGGGCTCCTGTACAAGGCTCTCTGTAGTCACACTGCTGTTTCGGCCCACCACAAGAGCTTATTCAAAAAAATAACAAGAGCTGGCTGGAGAGCCCCTCATAACTAGCACTGGGTAGGTAGGTTCCAGGCTCCCATCACAGCCCCAGCGCCCACCCCACAACCCCAGCCTCCAAAGCAGAAAGAGTTACCCCAGCTGGCACCACGGGTCCAGCTCCGCCTGATGGAGACGGCGCTCCAAAGCTTCCGTTCTGTGTCTCCCGGCAGCCTCCTCACCTCTAAAGCCCAGCACCCCTAGGAACGCCCTCCTGGAGTGAGGGCACCTTCTCTCCTGGGGGCCTCACGTTACAGGCCCTTTGGCCGGGAAGGACGCAGCCGCTACCAGCTTCCTAGATTAGGCGCAGCGGGAGGCGCCTTATCCCTTGCCTATTAATTCCCAGCTTTTGCCAGCTGGGCTCTGAGGGGCACAGACAAAGGGACCCAGGGGAAGAGGTGGATGGAGCTGGGACTTGCTTGGCCTCTCTGCCCACTGGCCAGGCTCAACTAGCTTTGTGTATTTTTGATATCTTAGCTCAGAAATACTCAGACGACCACAGAACCTCTCCTGTGTGCCTGGCCTCTACCAGGTACTTTCTCGCCATCACTAGGGAGGTGGGAGCTAGGGCACTTCTACTGTACAGATGGGGAAACTGAGGTGGATCCCAAAAACAGAATCCTGGCAAATAATGAAACGACAGTAGCAGAGCTAACTCCAGGTCCGCTGGCTTTCCAGGCCAGCTTCCCTAGCGGCAAACAAATGAGCTGGCATGCAAAGCCCCGGGGTGAGCAGGCCCAAGCCTCCCCCTACTCCTCCCTCAAGAGGTAGGCAGGAATTGCTCAGGGTATACATTTCAGGGAGAAACCACCAATGCCAGAGAAGCACCCTAGATGCCTGATGAGTGTGGAGAAAATGAACAAGCAGGACGGTGAAACCAGGAAGGCACTCTGCCCTTGGGACAAGCCTGAACTAGCATGTCTACGACAGTCCTGGGGTTTCTAAAACCTTCGTGCCAACGGATGACCAAAGGGCAGCTACATACGCCCCTGGGCTTCCAAGCTCCCCCAGCAACCCATCCATACCATGGGTGACCCTCCCGACCTCTGAGACTCAGTAAACACATCCACAAAGGAAGCAGCACTGTGAGAGGTAGATGAGATCAGTATGAAACCCGCCACAGTTCTGTTGGCGCCCATGCCGCAGAGATGTGCATCCACAGACAGAGGCCGCTCAGGACGGCCTGAGGCCGAAAGTGGGTGCCGTGGTCAGTGTTCAACTGGCAAGCAAAGACTGTTGGGGAAATGGAAATGGACTTAGCAGTACCTGCAAAGGACCACACAGCTCTGTGGACCAGCTCCAGAGGTGCTGAACTGTATACCAAAATAAGCGACTGTTACGGCATGCAAATTATACTTCTATAAAGCTGGTAAACAAAAGCAGTATTTTGCCAATAATAAGAATTAATTCTAATTAGTACCACCAGTGCTATTTTTAGCAGCTACATCTATCGCTCACGATCCACATGCCAGGACTGTACATGTCTGTTATCTCAATGGGTCTTTCAGCCTTCACAACACTCATGGCTGGTGGTCTCCAGGAGCACCCCATGTTTGAGATGGAGATGCTGAGGCTGAGAGGGGTGCCCACCACACGAAGCTGAATGCTTTACAGAGTTGATCCCTGCGTCTCCCAATCAGGCAGTATCCGATCCTAGGCTAACGTAAGCTGCTCAGCCGCCACCACCATGAAGGGAATCATGACCTGCCCAGTTGTGCCAAGGTACCCAAAGTTCACGGCAGGGCTGACTGCCTGGCTTTATTTTCTGCAAACAAGTTTTGAAGCGAAAGGGAAGTGTGCATTATTCTCCATCAACAAACCGAGCCACTGCTGAGATCATAATCATTCGAATTGAAATGAAAATAAGGCTCCTTAAAATGAAAGGACCCAATCAGAGGAAAGGGGCATGTTGACATATGAAGTCCCAAACTGGCCACCCTGCTTAGAGCCAGCTATTCAAAAATCACTCGGCCCTGGTGGTTCTCCACCTACCTGCTCTAAGTGCGTTTTGCACTGGGGGCATCTAGCCAATGGCACCAGAAGAAAATTAGAGAAATAAGCAGGGGCCAGGCTCCGCTGGACCTACAGGGGCATCAGCAGAGGAAGGGAAGACTTCTGCTCCACACAGTAACAGACACCCCTCGAACACTGTTAGCACTTGCCGTGTATAAGCGTGGCCACCCATGAGCAAGCATTACTCCCCTTAACTAGCATGACCACACACCCTCCGGCAGGAGCACAGAAAGGGATGGAAGCATGTGGAGATGGGGTGAAGGGTATCTCAAGGTCTCTTTCCAGGTGAACATTCAGGATTCAGCAACAAATAGGTTCAAGGAAAGCCTCACTTGCCCAGCTACCTTCCCATCTTCAAAGGAAGATTTTCTGTGAACCAGGCCTTCTTCTACAACTTTCCATGCATTAATTCAGTCCGCAACAGTTCAATGAGCTAGGCGGAATCATTACTTCATCTCCATTTACAGGCGAAAACGATACCCAGAGGCTGCCTTGCCCAGTGCCACCCAGCTGCCAGGCAGTAGAGCCAGGAAACAAACCTACTTAATCCCATTCAATTGGTAGCTTCAGCCACAATGCTGAGAGGGGGGAAGCAGTGACAAATGCCAGCCCCTCAGCTGTGCCCTCCTCTAGAACAAGCATGGCCAAAGGACAGAATGAGGAGAAAAGGGACTTTCACAACGGAGATTAAAGTCATTTGAAAATGACTAATCCAGCAAAGAGGCTGGAACAAAACGGTTTCTAGAAGACTTCTACTGTCTGCTGAAGGGAACACACACACACACACACACACACACACACACACACACACACACACACACACCCCGAACATGAAAGAGGAAGAAATTTTGATAAAAATTCAACTAAGTAGAAGGCAGATTAACTGGGCTTTCGAATACATCTGCAACATAAGCAAGTGATCCCAGACTTGTGTGGTCACACTCAGAGACTGTCAGGAGGCGAGGGGCAGAATGCGACCACAGCATGTGCAATGGGCTAAGGCTGCGACCGATGCACCTGAAACCGGCAGGCAACATGGAGCAGCCACGCAGGAAGGCAGGGGGCACAGCTCACAGCTGCTCCCATCAGAGAGTACCAGGGAGCTGCTACAGAGGATGCGAGGACCCAGGAGGAGGCTGGCCCAGCCAGCCCTCAGATGCACAGGAGTGAGCTAAAAAAGTGATCCTCTTGCCATAGGAGTCAGAGGCAGAGGAGAAAGTGACCCTCCAGCACCAAGATGAAGAGACAGTCCTAAAAAGAATTTTAATGGGGATCCCTGCTTCAGTATCACGAGGAGTATAGCTAAAGCCCCAGGAAGTTCTGGGTCTCCAGGACATTGCCAGGCTGAGAAGTTCCATCCGTGTGAATAAGAAATGAAATCAACTGGTGATGTCTGCCGTGAGCAAAGGTGTGTGGGAACAGAACGGTCTCAGGGCACCGAACAATTGGAAAAAGGGTCCCCCCTGGGTTCCTCCTCTAAGAGAGGCTCCATCCATCCTCTGAGAAATGAGGCTTTGAGGCAGGGTCCCCCAAATCCTGCTGTCAGTGCAAAGACAAAAGGACATAAAAAGGCTGCACTGGGGTCTGAAGAGGGGTTGCCAGCCAGGACAGCTCCAAGCCCAGCTGATGTGAGTCCTGCCCTCAGTAGACACAAAGCTGCCTGGGTGCTCAGGAGAACCCAGCTGTCTGTGCTCCCCAGAGCATACAAGACCATGTGCTCTAAGGCATACACAAACTGCTTCCCACGGAGTCAGTCGGAACCGAACGAGGTGGCTCTCCAGACACAAAAGGACCCAGCGCGGTGTGGGGCATCTAGGCATGCCCCTGCCTTCCTTCCAGGAAGCTGGGAATCCTGAGTCCTGCTGCAGCAAGAGCACTTGAACCTGGGAGTCTACGGCCCTGGTCCTCAGAGGTGGGTGTAGCTGATGCTGGCTGGCCTTAGAAATGTCACCATGCCTTCCCGAGCCAACAACACCCCTATACCATGGGTGGACTGGGCCACCTGTGGCCTTTTCCTGGAACTGCTTCTAGCAATCAGCAATGCAATTTCCCCAAGAAGCCTGAAGCGCCGGCACACAACCCTGGATGTTTTGTGGTTTTTCTGGGTAAATTCAAGAGAAATGTCAAGAGGGAAGGAAGATTCTATCCAGTCCGAGTTGGCGCAAAGAAGGAGTGCCCTGGGCCACTTTTGGGTGTGTCGCTTTCACACGCGACTGATGGCAGCTGCTGACTGTTCACCTTCTACCACTTAGTGTCTCCAAGACTGTGCACAGTCAGGGCAGGAAGGAACGGAGATTGAAATCTAGGGGAAGGGTCTTGATACCCCACTCCAAGAAGGAGTGTTAACAGCTCATTCCCATGGAGCGAGTATCTTCTATCCAGTTCTGTTTCGTCACCATGACTCAAACCAAGGTCTCCTGTGTGTCATTACAACCATTCTCGCTCCCCATCATGGCAGCAACGGTCAGGTTAAATCTAAAGGAAACAGCTACGATATCTCGGGCAGAGTGGAGCCTTCCAATGCCCAGCCGTATCCGGGGCAAGGTTGGTGGTGGGGGAGCAGCCTGGACTGGGTGTGCTGCCAAACGCCTATGAAGGGAGCCAAGGAAGCAAGCTGCCCCCAGAACCTGCACAGAACCAAACTCCGAGGCGGTGCCAAGCAAAGGCAAATGCCTAAACATGTCAACCTCTCAACCGCTAGGCTGTATGGATGTGAGACTCCCGTAGTCATCGGAACTCGGGGTACTGATTAGGTGACCTTAACACATCTAGAGATGATTCTGGACTATCTGGGAGAGGCCTCTGGAGTCACCGGGTCTTCGAAAGAGGGAAGAGGAGGCAGAAGTTCAGCCAGAGTGGCACTGTATGAGAACAAGCCAACCACTGCTGCTGGGGTTGAAGACACGTGAGTGACGAATGTGGTGACTCGATGCACCGCAAGAGCTCTCTGCCACCACCTTGACCTTCGCCCCGCGTGTCTGTCAGACTTCTGACCACCAGACCCATATGATGACTTTCTGTTGTTTGTTCTTCTGTTATGTTTATGAGTGTTTTACCTGCACATATGTAATTCCACCACTTGGAACTTGAGCTATAGACAGTTATGAGCCACCATGTGGGTGCTGGGAATTGAACCTGGGTCCTCTCAGGAAGTTCTCTTAACTGCTGAGCTGTCTCTGCAGCCCCAGACTTGGTGTTGTTTTAAGCTACAGTGTAGATGAGGATTTGTCAGAGCGGCAGTACACCTCTGGGGACGGCAGGAGTCGGGGGCCACCAGAACAAACACTGGGTGACAGGAAAGGGACTCAGGAGCTGGACAGAGGCCATGAGCTGACAAAAAGGCAGAGGAATGATGTCTTTGTAAAGGAAGGGGTGGGCAGCCTTGTGCAGGCTAACTGAAATACAGGTATAGATGACTACTGGTGCAGACTTGGAAGGAAGAGAGCAGCATTTCCCTGAAAACTAAGACCCCCTTTGACCAAAACCTAGGCCAGCATGAGCCAGAGGCTGGGATACTAGACTTGCATGGATAAGGCTTACCAGGAAGAACTATGCTCTCAGAAACTGAAGGAGAAGGATGTTAGCCACACAGAGGCGGGATTGTCCCCCAATGCACGGGAGGAAGAGCCTACCTACCACGGGAAAGCACAGGTATGTACTCGGTTTCCTAGGAGAACGTTGCAAGTGTTTCCTGGTTTCTTCTTGCAGCTTACAATAAGAAAGCAGAAAAGGACTAGAGGCAGAAATGTGCAAAAGAAACCAGGATGCATCCTTGGGAAATTCTCAAATTGCAAAAAGACCACATGACCTTTGCTTTTAGGAAAGCATGCTCCAGAGGGACAGCCGAGGGTGTGGCTGTGCATTCTGCTACCATCTCAGGAAAATCAAGAGGTCAGCGTTGAGTCACACAGAAGCCTTCTTTAAGAGATGAAGGGTATGCCTCGCAGACCTTCCCCAAACAAAACAAAGTGTCTGGAAGATTTAGGAGCATCATCCTCAAGCCATCTCAACAGAGCCCAAAGGTAGAGACAGAATTCTCTAGAAACTGCCTCTGAAGGAGCCGCTTGTCTTAAAGGGCAATTCCCCATGAAATACACAGGAGAGCCACAAGGGTCTTGAAATTTTTATACCAGCAGAAACACTGCCAGGTTAGCCCAACAGGGAGAGAGAGAGCACCAGATGAAAGACGTCCATCACATGCCCCAAGTCCTGCAAGCAGGAGCCGAGAGAGTAGAACAGCTCAGTGCAAACATGTGCTACCTTTTGTAGATGGGAAGGATGACTCAGAGGGTGGAAGCTCAAACCCAGAAAGGGTGGAGCTGCGAGCTATGAAGGATGAGGTCACTAGCGGACCAGGCTCAGACCTGGCAGTACATAACCACACACAAGGATTCCCTCTCTTGCTGTTTTCCATGCTCTCTTAAAGACAGACTCAGATAGACATGTCTGTAAAGACCCCTGCAGCTCTAACAGCCAACCAGTTGGTGAAGTCTGCCCTGATTACAGGAGCGCCAGCAGCAAGTGTCTCAGCTCTGTGCTCCCTCTCAGTTTGGGTGTTTTTTTCATTCGGGACATTTTGTTGAGCCGGCTCTATATTCCATGTTTCTTCAGGTATGGAATGTACCTATACCCTTGGGTTCCTATGGTGGCATCTACCCAACCTCTATTTATTCATTAGTACCTGTTTACACTCTAAAACAACTTTTGGCTGATTTTAAAAAATATTCTGGTGGGCGGGGGGGGGGGGGTGCATGCCTTTAATCCCAGCACTCGGTAGACAGAGGCAGGCGAGTCTCTGTGAGTTTGAGGCCAGCCTGGGCTGCAGAGTGAGTTCCAGGAAAGGCTCAAAGCTACACAGAGAAACCATGTCTCAAAAAAACTACACACACACACACACACACACACACACACACACAGAGAGAGAGAGAGAGAGAGAGAGAGAGAGAGAGAGAGAGAGAGAGAAGAGAGAAAGAGAGAAAGAAAAGAGAGAGAAAAAAAAGAAAGATCCCTTTCATGGCAAAGGGTCATGATTACATTTTTCTAAATTGACGGATTGGGGTGTATTGAAAGGACAAAAGTCCTGCTCCCAGGAAGTCAAAAGGCCACACCAAGGAAAGGGCTGGGAGTAGCTGGGGAGTGAGGGAGTGTCTTCTGAGCAACCCACGAAGCTACCATGGCCAACCTGGCCCTGCTTGAAGTCCTGAATAAGAACTATATTTTCACCAAACACAGCCTCAGCTACAACTTGCCCATCCTTTCCCCAGGGAGTTAGTTCCGATTCCCTCTGGATATGGTGTCATCATTGTCCCCACTGAGACAAGGAAAGGCAGGGACCATTCCCACTTCATGCCGGAGCCCAGCATGCAGACGTCAGCAGTCTTTGGAAGCTAGGGGAGCACTCTGTTGTCAGAGGTTGGGAACCCCGCCTCTGCTTGACCACACAGGCACACCTGGGCACAGAACTCTGAGATCCTTCAGTCCCCCAATAGAATGATGGCCACTGCCAGGCATTCCCTTCTCCTGCTAGCTCTGGGACTGCCAGAATGTCATGAAACAGCAAAGAGCTGCCAGTAAGGAACTTAATAATCCTTCCAAAGAGCCAGGACTAAAGAAATAAAATGTGTTTAATCCCAGCACTCAGGAGCCAGAGGAAGGTGAATCTCTCTGAGTTCAAGACCAGTCTGGTCTCCATTGGGAGTTCAAGGCTAGTCAGGTCTACACACCGAGACCTGTCATAGATAGATAGATAGATAGATAGATAGATAGATAGATAGATAGATAGATAGATAGATAGATAGATACTAAGACAACTGGACAACTGTAGGGAAATGACAGAGCCCTGGACTCAGAAGAGCCACTGCTCTTCAGAGTGATCTTGGGCAAGCTACTGCACCTCTCTGAGACTTTGCAGGATGGGATAATGAAATCACTACCTTACAAAGTGGCTCGCCGGGCGGTGGTGGCGCACACCTTTAATCCCAGCACTCGGGAGGCAGAGCCAGGCGGATCTCTGTGAGTTCAATGCCAGCCTGGGCTACCAAGTGAGTCCCAGGAAAGGCGCAAAGCTACACAGAGAAACCCTGTCTTGATAAACCAAAAAAAAAAAGAAAAAAGAAAAAAGAAAAAAAAGTGGCTCCTGCATTTGAGCTACCAAGGTTGACAAAAGAAAATGAAGGAGGGAGCCAGCACTTGCTACTCTTGCAGAGGACCTGGGTTTGGTTTCCAGCACCCACATGGTGGCTCACAACCATCTAAACTCCAGTTCCAGGGACTCTAACAGCCTCTTCTGGCTTCCTTGGATACACATAGCGTACATACATACATACAGGCAAAACAATCATAGACATAAAATAAAGAAAGGGGCCCTCAGCAGCTTAGGCAGCTACTGCCAATCTGGAACCTGCCATTAGCGTGACGCACTTCACACCATCTCGGGCAACGCCACCCATTAATGGTGCATTTGCTTCTGCAGGCACCCTGTAATGAGCCCAGTGGCTGCCAACGCTGTGGGCATGCCAGGAGAAAACCCAGATGCCCATCTAGCAACTGTCCTCCCTCATACACAAAGAATCAAGAGAGGTGCCACACGGCCTACGGTATTTGCTTTTGACTAGCTGAAGCAATAGCCCTCCCCACAGCCAGGCAGTCTGCAGGCCGCGCAGTCATCAAGCATTTGGGGAAGGCCAATGAATTTACAAATCACCCCTGGATGGTTGTCAAAGGTCCACCCTCACTCCTAGCCATCCCTGGAGGAGCCGGGAACGCCCTAGAGGCACAGGCCACATACCCATGGTACAGCTGAGCCATGGTTCCCCTTCTGACCAAGGGCACTTGCTTCTCTGCATGCCCATACCCAGAAAGTTCCCCTTTCATCCTTGTGGCCTAGATCCGGAGAGCATTTGCATTCCCAGCAGCTGAGCAGCCAGCAACTGGACTTGCCCACTCCTGTCTCCATTACATCCCATTCATGTGGCCTATGAAAGTTCGTTATCCTGCCTTAGTTTTACAGATGAAACTCAGTTTCCTCCTCTGTACAATGGGGGCATTGATAATCTCGACAACAGTTATCCTACAGATGAAGTAAGGGAGTGTTCATGAAATGTTACCACGATCAGTGTTCTGTAAGAGGTGAAGAGCCATTATCGCTGGCTCCTAGTTCACCATAAGATGGTCACAGAGTAGAGAGATAGCTTTGTCAGTTTCAATGGCCAAGAGACAGTGAGGGATAGCATCTCCCTGAGCCCTAGCGGCTAGCAAAGAGGAACTGAGCTGAGGACTGCATGTCACCCTACAGATGCTGGTTTCAAGGCAGAAGAAATGACCTGTAGTGGGGCTGGATGTAGTCCTGACTTGCAACCCCAGGACACCATCCAAAACACAGCTTTGAGACCATCCAGCCCTACACACTCATGACAGATGGCAAAGTCAAGGAATGGCTTGTACACTATCCACAGTACCGTGCATGGCACCATGGCAACTGCCATGCCCAAGGCCTCCAGACTCACAGAGCAGGGCGGGAGGGAGGCAGTATCACCTTGCCCCTTGGAACCTCCGACCTGGCAGAACACACAGCCGGCTGGCTGCACCATTCCTTAGACAAATTTACTTAGCACTGATACTGTAAATGCAATCGCATTTGAATTTTATCACAGAAATTAAACAGACTATGGAAAAGAAAAGAAAAAAACAAGCAGCTCTCATCAGCTCACAGAGAGCTGGCTGTGAACGAGCTTGCTAGAGAAGATTATCTGAGTCAATCCTGCCAGCAAAGGAGGTGTCTCCCCAGTCTGACCCTGCCAGGATTCCCCAGAGACTGGGCACTGGTAGTCCAGGGGGTCCTTGCAAACCCACACCACTTGGCTTCCTTGCACAAGGAGCCATCACCCTGTTAAGTCATCTCTGTGAGCTTTAAGAAGCTGCCGAGGGCCAGTGCACAGGGCGCCCTGCTGACTAGAAAAAAAACCAGCATGCTTTCGGCTTGAATCACTGTTTTTCTTCACTCCCTTTGGAGATCAGCAGAGCCCACATTCGGCCACGTTCATGGACCTGGGACTGTAGACAGCTGCACTCTAATTACATGTAAAGTGTACCAAAACATCCCTTTTATCACAGACTGGAAATCTGTTAGCATCTGTCTCTCCTTTGTCTCTTCCACAAGATACAAGCTTGTTTCTACATTTTTCTCACCTGTAGCGGTGATTAAAATTCATTATAAATGAAAGGAGTGAACAGAGAAACAAGTTCCTCTGTGTACCGTTCTAAACTCAAATTAGAAACAGCTGTTTGCTAATTCATGCAGCGATGTTTTGTCGTGCTCTGTGAATCAATAATAACTCACCCTATTGCTGCAGAAATTTTTGGATAATCCATATATTTAACGCGGCATCGGGTTCTCCAGACAGAGGAGCTCTTAGCAAAGTAGGCAGGCAGGAGAGGACTTAGACTGACACTCTGGAGACAGCTCCATACCCCACCCCAGATAACCTCAAATCCAGAGCCACCTGGCTCTGACCACCCCCGCCCCCGCCCCCGCCCCAAAGGAACCCTTGAAATGGTCGTATCCCCATCCCTTCTCTGGAATCACACAACAGAGAGAGAGAGAGAGAGAGAGAGAGAGAGAGAGAGAGGAGAGAGGAGGGAGGGAGAGGAAAGGAGGGAGGGAGGGAGGGAGGAAGGAAGGAAGGAAGGAAGGAAGGAAGGAAGGAAGGAAGGAAGGAAGGAAGGAAGGAAAATTCAACTCTGATTAAACATCAACCACATATGTTCTCCAGCCGCTGGAGGGAACAGCAAAATTAAAAGTCTAATTGGTACCCGGAACAATTTAAAACGATTAAGTATAGGTGAGGCTTTCCACGAGAAACAGTCCTCCAGTTGAGATTAGGAGTGTTTGGATAGCATTTCTACCCTTGCACGAGCCTGAGCAGCAGAAGTCAGAATTGCTCGCTGTCCAGAAGCCCATAGAAGCCGTGGGAGGCACGCGGGTTTGCCCTGCACCAGCTCCTGGGACAAATAGGCAGCAAGCAGAGTTGCGCCCCCTGAGGCGATGGAGGGAGCAGATGGTCTTTCTCCTCTGTAGGGAAGGAGGTGGTTGAACCTCTGGAGGCCTCTGCTTCTCGCTGGCACACCACCTTGCTCCATCCTGACTAACACAAGTTGTCCTTCGAGACACTGCCTCCAGGAAGCCCTCCCCAATGGCGTTTGCCGTCTGTTGGTGCCCTCCTTAGCCTCAATAAACTGCTTGTCTCCCTTACACCCTTTTGGGTTTGGGGCACGGTCACACTGATCCCTCTCTGTGGCCAGCATAGTGCCATGCTCTTCATAAGCTTCACATCTGTGACTCTCTACTGCCATCCTGGGCAATCACCACTTTCAGTACGGCCCTAGTTTACAGCTTAGAAATATGGGATTCAGGGAGGTGGGGGCCTGAGTTCCATGGCACTTGACTGGACCGACCTCCAGTTTATGCAGAAAGCCTTAGCTGAGACTGCTTCAATTGCACAGCTTCTGTGTCCAGGCCACGGTGCCCACCAAGGGCGCCCTCTACTGGCCATGTAACCCACCCTGCTGCTCAGGGCCCAGCTCTGCCACTCCCCAGCATCCTAAAGAGCCCCTGTGTGAAACTGTCAGGCCAAGAGTCAGTCACTTTCCATTCACTTGAGTCTTCAGAGGTTAGCAGAGCCCAGACCCAGATTTTCCCTAGGGAGATCCATGTTACCATACAACACCAACCATAGACAGGATCAGACAAGCACCGAAAGGCATTTTGAGAGGCAGGAAGTTCTTGAATTGGGATCTGAAGACCAGGTAGGTTCAGCCCAGACTTTCTCCCAAACACGGGGTACCTGGTACCTGGGCCTGGTAGAGTTGTGATGACGGAAGGGGAGTGTCAAGATGCTGCTGGCGACAAGGATACCAAAACAGTGACTGCCCTTCAACCCCCTTTGCGATCTCGGGGACAGGCCAAAGGCGATAACGCTCCATTTGCTCTGTCTCTACCTTCTCGTGGAAGAAGACTAGACACAGACTGGGCATTCTAGAAGGTTCCTGGATGCTATGATAGGATCATGGGATCTCTTTGATTTTGTTTTTCATTTACGTTGCTTGTTTCAAGGAAGGGTCTCACTATGCAGCCCTGGCTGTCCTGGTACTCACTATGGAGACCAGGCTGGCCTCAAACAGAGATCCACCTGCCTCTGCCTTCCAAGTGCTGGGATGAAAGGCAGGCGGGCGCCACTATGCCCAGATGTTTTCCATCTACTTTTAAGTTCCTCATCAATTTAGAGCAAACAGTGCTGGGTTCCGCTTATAGAATGAAGTGACTGAATATGTCTAAGTGGGAAAAGTGGGAGGTCCCAAGGGGAAGCGCCACCTGGGTCACAGCCGCAAGACCAGGATACAGAGGCTGCAGAACTCCCAGAAGAGGTGAGGACAGGACCAGACACTGAAGAAGGCCTCAGGAGAAAGTGAGAGTAAAGCTAGGTGAGCACACACGGGCCCAAAGGAGCAAGCGATCAGGTGGTCAGCCAGAGGAGGAAGCTCGGAGGAGGCAAGGCCAGGCTCCACGCCATGAATATTACGCATAGAAGCCCCAAAGTACAATCCACAGTACCTGGAGGGCTCCATGACATCAGAACAACAAATTAGTCACGAGTGGGCTCCAAACGACTCCAATTCTGACCGACAAATGCTGACAAGGAATGACCAGCCCGTGAGCAGAACCCACTTCCAAGAGATCTAACTGGAAGGGTCCGGTGTCAGCACAGGATCTTGTTGCCCAAGGGACCAAATGTGTAAATCACTGTGGACATCAGAAGTACCACCAGTGAGGACCTGCGGGACACCAGGGAGGGGACACACAATCCCTCAGGCACTTCCCTCCCGGCGGCCATCATTCCTTCCAGTCTTAGAATGAATCACCATGTCCCCAGTCTGTATAGAGAAACCAGGGTGACCCAAAGACACACACTGGACCACAGAAAGATCTGCTCTCTCAGAAGGAATTGAGCAGCTGGACAGTGCCAGAACCAGCAAGCAGGAGGTCGTCTCAAGGGCACTCTAGGGCTGATGATGTACTCTTCCATTATCCCCCAAGTCCACCTCGCCTTTCAGCACAGAGCTCATAAACCTGAAGCCGCAATGGCACACTGGGGTGCAAGGTGACCCTAGATATCTGGTCATTACCACCCTCAAAGACACAACCCCCATCTACCAGCCTAATTGGAGACTAGAATCAATGACATTCTATTTACTTGGGTCTTTGGGGGGGGGTTCTTTATCTTTTTCTTTTTTTTTAAATTTATTTAATGCATCAGATCCCCTGGAAGTGGAGTTACAGACAGTTGTGAGCTGCCATATGGGTACTGGGAATGGAACCTGAGTCCTCTGGAAGAACACCCAGTGCTCTTAACCGCTGGACCATCTCTCCAGTCCCCTTGTTTTATTTTTCATACAGGATCTCAAGAATATAACCCTGGCTGACCTAGAACTCAATATATAGTCAAAGCCGTCCTTGAAATCAAAGAGATCCATCTGCCTCGGCCTCCTGAGCCCTGGGACTAAAGATGGGCCACTGTGCTTGGCTAGGTCTTGAACTTCTGATACCCCATCTCAACCTCAAGTGCTAGCACTACAGAGCCCTGGTAAACCAAATGCTGTGACTCCCAGCCTGCATCTGTATAGAATACAGCCCCTTCTCAGCAGACTGTACAGCTCTCCTCTAGAGGAGAGAGCAGTCAGGTCCCCAGGCCCATGTCACCCTACAATGCCTGCAGCTGAGGGTTTCCAGACCCTATGAGACCAATACAATAGGTGATCAAGACACAGTCCTTCCCCGACCCAGGCACAGCCCAGTCCTACTCCCATCCCTCTGTCATCATCAACATCCCTGGGCAGACACCGGGGAAGCCTGGACCCTGAGCCCTCCAGGAGAACAGAAGTAATACCAGAGAGTGTGTGGTCAGCGGAGCTCGGCTCCTCCAGGGAGCACACACGGGAGGAGGTGCCCATGAAAGACCTGGGTATTGTGAAGGGAGAGACAACTATGCCACCAATCTGCTGCAGCCACAGGGCTCCATTCCAGCAGCCCTCCGCAAGAGACCATCGAAGGGCTCTCTGAGCTCACAGAAGGTGCCCGAGGAAGGTCACAGGCAGGGCATGGGGAGGGGCCTACACAGGTTCAGATCCCTGAAGGGCCACACTCCTAGAGGAGGCCAGGCAATGTCAGCTGTCAACACCACACTGTCCTCTTCAGGTCTGGTCACTCCCAGAATACAGCATCATCGACGCCTGCCTGTGCCTCTTCCCCGGCTGGACCCGAATTTCCTCAGTTCCACGGGTGTGGGAAAACCAGTGAGCCAGGCTCTCCTGGCTCTTCTACAAAACACAGCTGGCTTGTGTAACTTTCTTACTGGAGATGCAGACAGATGTGACATGTGGAAAGCACCTCTCGGTGGCTCTCTGTGGCCAGTGTGAACCCGCTTCTCAGGAGCACATGGAGAGGTACAAAGACCAAAGGTTCGCCATCACAGTCGGTGATTCCTTCGACGGATACACCGGCCAGTCTGACGGTCAGGGTTGGATGTCCCAACCCCAAACCACCCACAGCTCTCTCCCCTCTCAAAAACCAGGGGCGTTAATACCTACAAGATGATCTTCAACCGAAAGGGATCAGGGAGCCGGTGGTCACCCAAAGGGACGTTCATGGGCATGCCGTCTAGAATGAAGGTCTGATTTGCAGCTGCACCCTAAACAGGCTGGCCCCTCCCTCCTGCCTCTGGGCCACAGAATCTGCACCATATCCTTGCCTCAGGCTCCAGGTTCAGAGAGCCTATCCAAAGCACATGCCTAAGGTGGCACCGTGTGTGTGTGTGTGTGTGTGTGTGTGTGTGTGTGTGTGTGTGTGTGTGTGGTGTGGGTGGGCAGCAGTTACTGCTTGCAGTGACCAGCTCCTGCTTAGATTTGCCTACTAGGAGTCACTAAGAGGTCATCTGCAGGACTGTGCCCTGGTATTATAGCTCAGCTTGGTCCTTTCGATCGCCACAGGTGTGACAGACGGTGCCACCTACCGAAGGCCAGTCCTAAATCGTGACGGGGATAAAACTGAGGTGTTGTTTTCATAATGCCCATTAAAATGAATGCATTGTAGCCAAACACAAATGTACAGGTTGCCCCCAAATTGGACTGTACATTCTTACAAATGGCCTGGGGGAAACCCCGGAAGGCCCTCTGCCCTAGCTCTGGGGATGTTTCCCTTCCCTCTCCAAGACACAAGTGACCCACAGCCAGTGCCATGCCTGGGTAGCCCCTGGAATCCCGGGACCTTCTATTCCTAATAGAAACAGGGAAGAGAGAGGAGGTGGGCTAGACTCTGTACAGAAGGGGCGGGGAAGAGGAGAGATGGGGAGCCTGGGGTTCGAGGCTGGGCTAGTGCCAGCTCACAGCTACTCTGTAGTCCTGTTCAGCCTTCATGCTCAGCAGAGAACACTTCTGTGTCCTCCATATTTTCATGCTGCAGCCTCCAGAAAATCCTCCGCCCTGGGCTTTACTGCTGAGCTGCAGAGCTTCTGGGATGGAAGGGATTAAAGGCTGCCCCACCCTGCCCATGTCAGCACCCCCACTGAGGATGCACTGTGTGGCCAGCATTTCAACAGTCTGTCTTACACATTTCCCCTGTTTGAATGCACTGAGACTGTCTTTCTTTTACTAGACACATTTTACAGATGAGGAAACTGAGGCTCAGTAGGATGGAAGAAGCCTTCTATGTCCTGGGCTCCTGAGGTTGGAGGGGGATGACCTTCCCCCGTACCAGCTGCCTACTGGCATGAAATTCTGGTATCACTGGATCTGAGGGCCATCTACCCCCCGCTCAGACACTGCCAGGTCACCTCGGTACCTGCTGCAGAGCAGCCGCCAGGCATCGGCTGAGTGCAGAACCACCACGCCTTTCCATGGAGCCCCCTGTCAATGAAGGTGCAAGACAGACTGCATGAGTCTTACTCCTCCGCAGCACTGCAGCCATACTGCTTCTCCTGGGCCGAAACTCCCAATGGGCTGATAGGAGTCTCACAGGTACTCCGCATTTAGAGCCATCTCAGACAGCCTCGATAAACCAGGGCTTTCCTGACTCCTGGGGCCTCACAGGCACCCAGCAAAAACTCTGGTGGATGAATGAATGAATGAATGAATGAATGAATGAATGAATGAATGCAGGCATTAATGACAGTACTCCAGTCTACAAGAAGCAGTTGACAACCAGGGCATGAATGGATGTGTGGATGGATGGATGGATGGATGGATGGATGGATGGATGGATGGATGGAAGGAAGAAAAGAGCACTACAGTCTGGGGCTTGGTCCAAAGAAGGTATTTTATATTTATGGTACGAATGAATACCTGTATGCAAGAATGAGAAAGTGAACAAATGAATGAACAAATGATGGATAAATGAGATTCACCAGAGAAGACGCAAGGAGCTAGTCAAGACGGACCCTGTAAGGTGGAGGCTGGGGCGTTCTGACCTTGAATATTCAGACCGCCAGGGCCCGAGGGGTCTGCCCTGAGCAGAGCCCCTCAGCTGCCAAGTGTGGGACTCCCACACTTTATGGCAGAATGCAATTAGAGCAGTCTTCTGTGTGACCTGCATTTGCCTTCTTTTATTTAAAAAGGCAGGGGGTGTGCAAGGCCAGTGAGGGAGTCGTGGGGACATGAGGGCAGGAGGAAGAACTCCACCGCCGGCCAAGGCCTGAGTCCCTGGAGAAATATCGCTAAAACAAAAGAGACACCAGGCAGGGAGGGGGCTCTTGTTTGTTCAGACCGGAGCAGAGCAGCCTTAATAAGATAATAAGCAGAGATTCCCTGCTCTTAAAGAGACAGACAAGGCAGTGGGGTGGCGAAGGTGGGGCACACATTTTTCTGGTAACGCCCCTGAAGCCAGTGGTTGCCTCTCTGTATCTCACACACTGGAGGCTTAAGGTATGTAAGAGTGAATGTGTGCATGCCAAAGACACGTTCCATGTGACCCCCCATCTAGAAACCAGAAACATCCTGCCTTATTAACCTGTACCCCCAAACAAGTGAGCCCTCTACAGGAACATGGTAAAGCAAGCCTTGGCACATACATCTATCTTCTCAGGAAAGAGCTGATTCAGTGCAGGTAGTTATCATCCCTACCCAGCTAGGACTCCCATCGGCCTGCCTGATGGACTGACACTGGATTGAATACTTCTGATTCGTCCTGGAGGCTCTCTGCATCCGTTCATCCATCAAATCTCCAATCATTCTCCAAATAGCCACAGAGTGGCCACCCCGTGCCACATTGTCCCTGGTGTAAAGCCCCCAGAGGGGCTGTATCTGGACATCAGGACAGAACCAGAAAGCCTAGATTCCAAATCTCACTTCCACCACCGGCCGGCTGTGTGGACTAGGATATGTTACAGGGCCACTCGGCAACTCACCAAGAGGAAGATGGGTGGAGAAAGCCCCCTGTCTCCCTGGCTGCAGCAAACCAGGTGAAACACCCTGGGCCAACACCTAGCACTAGGAAACAGTCAATGCACCTAGGATAGCTTGATGCCTCCAGATCAGGGGTAGCCTGAGTGGGGACTGCCCGGAAGACCTCATTGAACAGCAAGATAACTACAGCAAACCATGTGTCCGCTCACAGTTCTCTCTTCCCATGAGCATCTTCAGTTTATCACCTCTTACCTCGCACCCCGCCCCAGTAACATCCAGTGAAAGAGAAAGCCAAGCCCCTGGTCTTGACACTGAACCCCAATACAAAACCTGAACCTAGAAGGGCCCCTGCAGGAGATGCAGCTCTCTCTCCAGTTAAACCCCTTCTGCAACTAGATTTGGTTTCTTCCAGTGACAGAGAACCCTGTTCCCCTCTGAACCCTCTTCACGCACAGAAAGAAAACATCTTATCATGAGCCCTAAAAGAACAATTGCTGACACCTCTTGGAGACAGGAATAACAGATACCCTGATGCCAATTATCCTTCAAGAAAAAAGACAATGAGTCACCTGTTGCCTGGAAGCCATCTTTAAAGTGACACTGCAATTTACATTAGTCTATTCCTTCAACAGCTATTAATTAGTGCCTCCTCCCCCAGCCCGTGCAAGGCTCCGGGGACGGGGTGTGATCACAACCAAGTCCTTGCCCTCAGCACGCTTTCAGCATAACAAGAGGGGATCCAGTTTTCCAGCTGAATAGAGCAAGGCACCACCAGCCATGGACACAGAAGGAGCAGGAGACCAGTGGAGGAGAAGGTACCACTCTGCACAAGTAACAAGGTGACAGGAGAGCTGAGCAGACGCTTTAAGCCCGCACAGAGACAGTCAGGGCATTCCAGACAGAGGATTACACACACACGCACACGCTCGCCAAAACCCAAGCAAGCCAACGTGGAGACGTTTTTGCTTTCTGCAATAGCAGTCTAGCAGTGTGGGAAAGGAAGCAGAACAAGCAGAGGAGCCACAGTGGGGCTCACAGGCCAAGGGACTCCAGGGCCAGCAAGCTCTTAGTGCTACCCCAGCTCAAAAGGCACGGCGGTATCAGGGACGCAAGCCAGAGGGGACAGGGGTGAAGGGTATTATTGTCCTGCCTTCAGACAGCACAAGCCAAGCTGTGCCCGGATCCCTACAGAAACCAACTCACTCTGTGACCTGCTGCTCCTCACTCACCCTCTCTGGTCTTAGTTTTGGCAACAGCTCATCAGGACTGAGCATCCTCCACGCAGGCGCTGTCAGGACCCGAGTCCTCGGAGTCTGCTGTTCCACGCAAAACGCACCCACCATTCCTCTACCCTACTGCGCCATCCTTACACCCATGCCAGCAACACCACGCAGGATTGGTACTCCTGCCAAAATAGCTATTAACCCAGTAGCCAATAATAACACGTTATCCTATCAATTTGCTGCTGAAATGCTGTGTAATTGCAGAACCTAAGTTTGCCATCTCGGTAGCCTGGTTACGACATAAACAGAAAGGACCTCACCAGTCCCCTCCTGAGGAGAACAAGTGGCTGGCCAGGAGCAATCCTCACTCCCCACCCCCACACACCTCTGGCAAAGCCCTAGGAACCTGTCCAGAGACCTGGCTTCTTATCCAGGAAGCAACGTCCCCCGTCTGAGCAGAGGGGGCAGCAAGGCATGGGCAGGGATGCTTGTGAGCAGAGAGGTCCAAGCCAGAAACCAGCACTCCGCAGCTCTCTGGCTGGTAGTAGGGTTGGAGAGCCAGGAGACACTCGGGGTACCCAAATTCAGAGGCACACAGACGAAGGAGACGCAAGCCAGGGCTCCTCGAAGGAAGGAGGCAACAGGAAGCTAACAGAATAGGTCAAGAAGGGACGGGTAGCAGAGAAGCAAGGGCATGGTGTGAGACCCAGAAAGCAGCAGGCACCCCGAGGCTGTCCCACTCCCACAACTCAGAGCCCCAAGCAGGTCTGACACCATCTCTCCTTGGCAGACAGCCTGCTCATTTTACCCCCTTCATTGGAAAAACCCAGTTTCCTTGCTTCTGGATTTGATACACAGCACAGACACTCCACGCTCAACAAGCTGGGAGCCTCCAATGGGACTTGGCATCCCGTGCAGACTAAAGCCTGATGGATCCGTCCTTCCCTCTTCCCAGGGTCAGTCTGCGCCTCCCCTCCCGCTCCACCCCACCCTTACCTCTCCCCATGCTCACCAGGGTGCCCAAGAGGCAAGTGGCTGGTGCCAAAGGACCAGACTTGAGCCCGTGTTCCCAGCACTGGAGGCAGGGCAGGCAGCGGGGAGACCGGCACTTCCCACTGGCCCACGGGTGACCTCAGCCACGGGATGCATCTCCACCCGCCTGGCCTGGCCGGCCCAGGAAGGCTGGGTTGAGGGTGTGCTGCTCCCGCTGCGGGCTTGGCGGGGATTCCAGCGAGTGGGGAGAGGAAGAGGCTTGGGAAAGGAGGGGCAGCAGATGGAGAGGGAGAAGACGGAGCAGGCCAAGCTCAGGCCACATGGCCAGATGTTGGCTCAACGGAGGCCCAGACCCTACGGGTGCCAAGGAAGCGCTGTCTTAGGAATCCACAGAGGAGGAAGGCCTGAGCTTGGGGCTGAAGTAAGGACCAAAGACAGGCAGCCAAGGGACTCTGGGTCACACCCAGTGAGCCAGCACAGGATGGGGGACAGCCTTTCGGAGGCCCCTGGGTGGAGTGGGTGGGGTACTGTCTGCGGGAAGCAGCAGCACTCACAGCAAATGAAAACCAGGCCTGGAAACTGGCTGGTTGCTGTTCAGCTCCAGGGAGACCTGCTGCTGGCTAAGGTGCCCAGCCAGAGCAGAAGGCGGTGTTCAAAACGCAAGGGCAGGGAGGGGACCCAGCTGCCGATGCAGGGCTGGACAGCTACCGCTAAATCACGGTCATTCGTTTCTGCGCTCTGAGTACCTTTTGTGGTTGGTACATTCTGCACCCAAGGTCCACTTGGCCTAAAGTGCTGTTTAAATACTAAATAAATATAAAAGAAACTAAAAACACTGAAGGCGCGATTTTCTTCCCTCTGCAAGGCTGTCGGGCAGGTTCTCAGCAGAGCTGAGCCCGAGGACTGGAATCAGGACATCCGGCCAGGAGTGAGTGTGGTGTGTATCCCACCATCACGGTATGGTGTCTAGGTGCATCCTTGCCACACAGCACAGGAAAAGAGTGCCTTCCATCCCATCAGAGGACAGAAACTGCCTGTTGCACACAGCCATGGCCAACAGTTCATAATATCGGTGGGACCCCAGGTCCTAACACTCGGGGCTGGGCACGTGGCAGGCCCAGGTCTCTACGCACATGGATGTATAGATACGTGTAGATATACATATCAATACATATGGATGCCAGTCACCTGTTCGTACGCTCATCCACTCATCCAGTCTTTCAACAGAGGATAGGTGCCAAGCACCTTGGTGTTAGAGGCAGGAGGATGAACCCCAAAGGTTGTGGGGTTCCCACACATCTGTGAGGGTGACAGGCACTGGAGAGTTCTTGGAAGTATGAGAGTACAGGGATGCTGGGTGGTATCCTGGCAATGGCGACCTCTGTGTAGAGCCCAACAGGTAAGGCTTAGCCAGGGCGAGGAAGCAGAGGAGGGCAATGGAGCTCGGAGAGTCTTCACACAAAGGCCAGGAGGAGCCTGGAGCTCTTGAAGGCCTGGAGTGGGCCTCATCCAGCTCCTCCTGCTCAGCCACAGTGGGTGGCCCACGCCTTACCCCAGCTCAACACAGTGGGCCCCACGGCACCCCTGGCGGCCATCCCCGCTGAGCCATGGTCAAGCCCTCATTCCTAGCATTAGTTTTTGCTAAAAATGTTTTTGCTATGTTTATTTTAAAGGGAGGATAGAAAGAGAAAAGGAAAACCTGAGGTCTTTTTCTTTGGTAGTGGTGTGGGGGGGGGTGGATAAATAAATAGAGCTGGGAGAAAAGGGCAGGAAAAGGTCTCAGCATCTGTAACCACTGAACAAATTAAAATTAGCTCATTTAATCAGTGCCTAATGGCCTGCTGTCCCGAGTGGGCCCCAAACACAGCAAACTTCACAGCAACAAGGCGAGTGGACCAACGTCAGTTTATTATGCAACAAAGGGATTTTCTAAATAGTGTGATCAAAATGCACAGACAGCTTCAGTGAACTGGGGAGACAGAACATAGCCCCCCAGATCTTGGGCGGCCCCAGCCTCTCTGCTGGGTCTCTTTGAATAGAATTGTTCTTTGGTTTTTGTTCTAATTATCTACACGTGTATGACTGTGTTCCAAGTGTTTCAACCAGCAGAGGAGGTAACGCAGCCCCACCATACATTACTGGGCCGCTAGTTCAAATCCCGAGCCTTGATACCAGCCTGAAACATGCATACAGACACATACATACACACACACACACACACACACACACACACACACACACACACACACACACACACAGGGGGAGAGAGAGAGAGAGAGAGAGAGAGAGAGAGAGAGATACAGGTACACAGTTCTTTGCGCATGGTCACATACATGCAGTTACACATGCATGGTCACACATATACAAAGCTACATAGCACAGAGTAACACACCACGCGCAGGTACATGCACACACACTTCTCTCAGCTCCTCCATCCCTACCTAACAGCTGAAGACAGGGGAGGTCCAGCTCACCAAGACTCTAGGGAGGACCACTGTGTGCACACCTGAGGCCCAGGCTGGTAGCAAGGACTCTATTTCCCTGGACCCATTTCTCTACTCAACTTGCCACCTGAGCTAAGTCATCAGGGCAACTGGGAGGGGGGACACAGGCCAGGGGAGGGGATGGCAGCCACCAGAAAGAAGGCACAGGATGAAGAAGTTGCTGGGTAGGAACAAAGCCAGCAGATGCTCCAGGCCCAGGCCTGAAGCAAGGCCAGCTCTTTTACCAATGCCCAACTCTACAACCTTCCCAAGCATCCCTTGTGCTTAGGTTCAGAGATGGCTGCGGGCCCTGAAGTTGGGTGACCTGGTGAATCCCAAGACACAGCACAGGATTCTACTGGGCCACTCAACACGGTGTGCAATTTAAAACTTAAAAACAGCTCGTTTCTGAAATGTTCCATTTTAACTCTACAAAACATGGTTGACCTCAGTTAACTGAAACATTGGAAAACAAACTGAATATAGGGAGAAATGCTACAAAGACATCACGTAAAGGGCAAAAAATAACCATCCAAGGAAACAAGAACCTTCTAGAAGGATTCTGATGCTGAGGCAGACAACAGTTGTGAACACCTATCTTTCCCAGGACACTCTGGGGTCAATTCAGCTGTGATGTCCATACTCAAAAAAAAAAAGGAAGCCGGGGCTCAGGGAGGTGAGGAGCCTGAGCTGGTACTGTGGGGTGGTGCTGTGTGCGGGACTCTAGCCACACTGGCAAGGCCCCGACACCAGTCGATTTCCCAAAGCAACTGCTCTGGTCTTGCCTGCTCCGTGCTGCACACTGTGCTCAGGACTCCCAAGGGTGAGCTAGTCTAAAGCCCCAACAAGGGATTACTTTCAGACAGGGGCACAGCAGATGCTAAAAGTGGCTGTGGACTTCATGAGCCTTGAACCACCAACTCAGATCCAGATATGCAGTCCTTGCCCACACAAAGGTACACAGAATCCACAGTCTCCCGGAGCCCGTGCTAAGGAGGAGCTGGGCAAGAATTCCTTTCTTATCCCTCAGATTTGGAAATAGTGGAAGTAGAAGGGAACTCAAGCTCCCAGGGTTTAGGAACAGTATCCCAGAGGGAGCCAAGTCCTCCTGGGAGACTCCTACCAGACCCACCAAGCTCTCATCCTGCCCCCACCAGCGTGGCTCCTCCCGTGAACTGTTAGACAGGCAACAGTGTGTTCCTTTTGACACCACCAAGTGTTCAAAAAAGAGACCAGGCTATAGGTTCCACCCCGTAAGTCCCTCTGGATTGACAGCAGTCCTATTTAGGGATCTCTTCCACTTAGCTTAGTATGATCCATAGTGGCCTATGGCACACCTCTCCCCTCCCCACCCCCTGCCAAAGATAGCCAAGGTCCAGACAGCTGACAGGGGTGAGAACCATGTGAGGCAGCTGCAGCATGGGAAGTAGACCCCAGGGACAGTCCTTCTTTAAGCACTGCTCAGCATCGGCGGATAGCACATTCTGCAGGTGAAGAAACTCATCTCCCCTCTTAGAGCTTCTAACCTCGGCCATACAATGAAGACAATGGCAATGGATGCCTCTCCCCTAACCTGCAGATGGAAGGGAATGAGAGTTCAGTGTCTGGCCTCCCTGTCCCACGGGGCACACTGAACGGAGTAGGTACTGAGATGGTCTTGACTCTGCCTCCTCTCTGCATGGGTCTCCTGAGAGGTCAGCCACAAGCCCAGTAAACAGGATGTGAGTGTCTTTCCTCTGCAGATCCAGCAAGGCCACACCACCTTGGACTCCCTGTAGCCATCTCCATACCACAACTGGCAGGCAGCTGGCAGAACACCCAGACAGACACATGTGGAACCCTATCCTGATAGGATCTGGGCCTCGAGGGCAGGAGTCCTCACACCTGAACTTGCCAAGAGATGCAGCCAACTTCATTCTCTTACCATCAAGATTCCGAAAGGAAGCGGAAGAAAAATACCATTGATGATACCCTAGTCCAACGGCCCTAATAGGCTGGGGACCAAGCACTGGATGGGGGTTTGGCTTCCACACCCAAGGCTGTGTAGCCATACCGAACCACGGTTCCACATTTGGTTCTGTATACTTCACAGGGCTGCAGTGGGGGTCAGATGAGAAGAATGGCTGGAAATATTCTTCATAAGCATTAAGATGCTGTGACAAGCCTGGGCTTATTGGGACAACCGGGAAAGGGGATGAGGTTCATTTGTCTGCTCCCCTTAGTTGAGGCTGTGAGCAGCGAAGGCAACGTCAAGGGAGGCTGGTGCTGACTAGACACTCACCTGGGGCCCTGACTGGGGGCAACAGCTGCTGTAGCCCAGGAGCTCTGCCTGGTGATGATCAAACGGGAGAGTCGCCGGCACAGGTCAATGACACACAGTCACTCAGCACAGCACCCAGCTCGTGACAGTTGCTATTAGCACAGAATTCAGCACATGGTGGGTGTTGTCAACTGGCCGACATCAGCATTCCCCAGTCTCCGGCCCCCAAGCAACTGCTTCTATGGGCTCCTTCCAAAGAAGGCAGGCCATATAAGGATGAATCTCAGCCAAGGGTATGGGTCACTGAGCCACAAGATCCTCTGATGAAGGCAGCAACCTGGTGCCAAGCTGGGCAGATGAGAGTCGGGTTCCTACCTTCCAGCCGTTCCTCATGTCTGCCCACTGTGGCATCTCCATCAAAGGCACACCCCTATCTGAGACTCAACTGCCCTGGGTGCTCCAACTCCCTGCAACCCAAAAGCTCTGAAGCCCAGGGGATATGGTGCACCACCGCATCCTGAGCCAGTGTAGACCGCAATTAATCCGAAGCAGGGATTTTCCTAATTGCTGGTTTTCACAACCCAAACACGAACATAAAATACAGTTAGCTGGTAATGCCAGCTTGAGGCAAGATGTTTCAAGCTCCTTTTTGAATGTGGAATTGGGGGGGGGACCACTTTTAAGCGTTGTCATGTGGACAGGATTATGCCCAGAGCACCAGAGCAAGGGTGCTCACCGTCCAGACAGAACTGCACAGTCAGCTGAGGGGCTTGGGCGTGAAACACTGGGACAATGTCTTACTGGGGGGTCAACATTCAATATATAAGGGGTGGTTTTCCTAATTGCTTTCCTTTACCGGCGCATGAGGCTTCATATCCCACAGCCTTCGCAAGATGGCTCAGAGCCTGGAGGAGCCCATGCCTAGCAAGGCTCAGCATCCCTCATTAGCTGAGCTTGGCCACCCCGGGATGCAGGAGAAATGGGGTCAATGTGCACCCGGCATGTCCTATAACACAAGGACGGCCACTCTAGAGAAGCGTCTGTGAAGAGGACCCTTCTGCTACCACCCACTCAGGAGACCACAGGCCAGACAGCACCCACCTCCAGGCTGACCCCCAGGGCAGGACCTTGACTCTCCCTTGAGGTCCCAACCACAAATCAAGCCACTACAGGGCACTGCCATGACTATCCAAAAAATAACAGCGCCCACACATGCTGGGCATGACAAGCAACAAGCAGGTGAAGGGCCCTCCCTGCCTACGTGGCCAAGAGGGACACAGAAGGAAAAAGGCAGCAATCAGACACAGCCATGCTGCTGTGGAGCTCCATGACAGCTCCATCTAGCATCCAATGAGAGCGACTGTCTGGGTTCCCCATACACGTCTTCCACTCGTAACAGGCGCAGCCCCCGCAGCCAGGCATGGCCTGCATTCAGACCTTTGGGGGAGGAAACTGTATTTCTTGAGTATTTGGGGGTTCCCAGAGCAACCAACTATACTGATGTTTCTATAGTAAAGAAAACCACCACCCCTAGAACATTACAAACAGCTCAGGTCAAATTCTATCACTCAACCACACACAGAACCACAGCCGCAAGCCTTCTAAAGTTCCGGATCATGAATAACATGTCATACAGAGCTACGCTGTCTCTTCATTCTGCTGTGTATGGATACTGGTTGCTATTCCTGCTTCCCAGAGGAAGAAACTGAGGCATAAACATGAGGACCTAACGCCCTTGGAGTCACTGGTAAAGTCAAATGGAAAGTATAGCCAAGGGCGTTGACCAAAGTCCTGAGCCACAGACTGACAGCTTCCTAGGAAAAACAACCCCAGCAGAGGATCAGTGGGCACAGGATCTGCCCAAGGGCAGATCTCCAGCAAAGCTAAGGCAACCGTCCCACCCTGCTGCCCAGGTAATTACTCCTATCTGATAGAATCTCTGCAGATCACCTTACTTGCAACAAGCATGCCAACCACATGCCTAGTCCCAGAGAAACAGGGAAATGCCGCTTTCTGGAGGCCGAGGCTTCAGGCGGTTCTTCCAGATGGCAGGACCGTGGCCTCACTTCTTCCAAAGGATGCTGGCACCCAGTGACCCCTCAAATACATCCCCACCAGCTTCTCTTCATCTGCACTTTTTACACTATTGGAAAAGATTCCCGTACAGGCAAACTTCTGACGCTATATTATCAAATAATTTCATGGCAGTTTCATGGCATTAAAATACACACACACACACACACACACACACACACACACACACACACACCAGTGGGGGCCTCTGGAGTCTAATGGGGCCAGCCCTGGACTTAGAGCCTGTTATGGAAAGTTCCAGCTGCCATTGGCTGGTTCTCATTACTCTGATAGTCAACCAAATAGATGGGAGCTCTGAGCTGAGGGGCACGGACATGAATGAGTGTGCACACATGGGCAGACACAAGCATATGTTATTCGCTCTAGTGCACAGTCATGTGAGTGTGCGTATTCTCATCCCACCCCACCCCACCCTCCTTCCCCTGATGCCTGGAAAGGCCGCTCTGATCATCAGTGTAACGAGGGCTCTCAAAGTGCTGAGCTGATGTGTGCCCATGAAGAAGAAATGTCAAGTGTGGGCTGGAGCCAGCACAAAGGCAAAGCCAGCACAGGAGCAAGGCAAGCATGGAAAGACTACCAGAAGGTCCCCTCCCTCCCGGGATGCTCAGACGTGGCCAGGAGATCAGGGACACCAAGGGCAGGGAGGCCTCGTGCTGGGTCTTAATTTAGGGGGGGGGGGTATAAAGGAGTAAATAATGAGGGGCCAACGTAAGAAAGCGCAGCTGGCATTCAAGAAACGACACTGCTCCAGACAGCAGGGAGACGCAGATACGATGAGCCTTCCTCCAGGGTCTGTCACACACAGGCGTCCGCGCTCGGGGAAAGTGGACACAGTGAGTGACAGCTACTGTATCCGTCACATGTCACCCACCTTACCAGGAAGGCTCTGAGAGGTGATGTCACTCAGCTAGAGTCTCAAAGACAGTCAGGGGTGGAGTCTGGGGCCACCAGGAGGCAGGAGGAAGGCGTGCATAAGGCACGATTGCAGGACTCACCGGGCAGTGGGGCCTGGTGAAGAAGTAGAGTAACAAAGCTGAGGCCAAAGCACAGAAGGAAATCACCTCCTCTGGGGTGCTCAGGCGTGCACAGCGGCAGGGACACTTCAAGCCCCTGAAACAGACCACAGTGGGAGGAGACAAGGCCTTCAACGGGAGGCCTTCAGCACCTCCATCCCCTGTGAGTTGCCAGTGGCCAACTGGTCTCAGAGAGAGACTCAGCCTAAGCTCTCCCATTCCCGTCCTGACCTCTGATGGGACAAAGTCCTCTCCCAGCAGACAGCCTGGTAAGGCGCCCTTCCCATCACCCTTCCCACACTAGACAAGCAAAGAGCTGCTTGTGGCAGGAGGTGAGGTGCGCACACACAGCTGTGGCGTCTGTACGTCCACTGGGAGCAGAAATCCCCTGCGCCAGAATTTCACAGGGTGAAAACAAAGAGAACACTTAGAGCTGTGTGACCCTCGAGATAACACTTAACCTCTCTGAACCTTCATTTCCTCTGCTTACTGTCTTGTGCATGCAACAAAGAGACACAGAAGACCGCATGTGCTGGACGCTGAGCAGGGAGGGATAAAGGGGGTAGTCCGACACATCTGGTGGGGCAAAGTCCACCCTTGATCACGGTGAGAGCCACACGCCCCACTCATGGTAGCAGGAGTTCCAGGGACTCCGAGGAGCTCATCCACACCTAGAAACCTTCCTGCTGGGGTGATGCCCAGCACCAGGGGCGCTTGCCGCGCCACGCTCCTGTGGCACCATCAGCTGGGACTGGCACATTTGAAACACAGGCTGCATGGGCTCCTCCACACTGCTGCTGCCCCGCCCCCTCCAGCTGCCTTTGCGCCTGCTGCCGGCGCTGCTCATTCCCAGGCAAATGTTCTAGTTAATTAAAACACACCCAAGTGCTCACACGCACATGAAGCCAAGCTACAAAATCTGCTCTAGCAAACAGCGGCTCCAGCATGGGATGGATGCAGGCCAGGGAGGTTTCCAAAGCTGATGTCATTTCCATCGAAACTGCTCTTACCGTTCTGCCTACAGACACACACACACACACACACACACACACACACACACACACACACCTGTACATATGTGCACCTGCAAGCCATGTGTGTTACACGTGTACTCTGAACACACCCACATCCACACTGCCCATTCTCAGACATGCACACACACTCACACATACACACTCGATCCAGCTACTGTGGCCCTCCAGCCTAGAGCACTGGCCATGATTAGCAAACACAGACCAACTGCATAAGGGAATGAATAAACAAATACGTCAATCAAAGCACTGAGCGACAAAGAGGAACAGCTCAGCTCTGGCCCACAAGCCCAATTTTGTGTCATCACCGACTGAAATCCCCAATGGTCCAGAAAGAACAAAGGGGTGGGGACAACCTCCCTCCAGTCCCCTCGGAAAGTTGCCATTCCCAGACCTGAGCATCCAAACAACCCAGAACTGGCAAGAGAAGGCTGTGATACCCAGTCAGGAAATAGAGAGTGGCCCTGCTCCATGAGGGACCCCGATAGAACCCGGCTCCATGATGAAGGGGTGGGGTATCTGGCAGCCCACCAGGCTTCCTCACTGTCTGAGGTAGGTGGAGCCCGACACGGTGGGAAACTCCAGGCAGAACACAGGCAGTCACAGGCAAGCCTGCCCAGGAAAGCACACTCGGGCTGCATGAAGACTACTTAGGGCGAGACCCAAACAGTCCTCTTCTTCCCGAGATAAGATCGACGCTCATACAGGACCATGGGTCATTTGGAGCCCCAGATGGGACTTGATGAAGATCTCTGTTTAAAGACATGGGAACAGCTGTGCTGGTACCTCCAACTCATCACGCGGACAACTGACCTTCTCATTCATGCCTGGGGCTGCCAAAGCTCTGACGTGAGCAGAAGGCATGGGAAGAGGGGGGGGCAGCTTAGGAGTCAGGAGCAGCCTCTCCCAAGGGGTGAGGGCCAGCATCCCAGACCTCAACTGGGAGCCAGGTAGAGATGCAGATTGTCTCCCCACTCCATCTGCTTGCTGAGAGTCTACACTGAACACATTCACTAGCAACTGTAAGAATAAAAGCAACATATTTTACTCTCAACTTACATGTTTTACTTTTCAGATAGCTGTGAGTGTTCATATAGATACACCAAGCAGCTTGGGCCAGATCACCTTAACAAGAAGTGCTCAGAGCCCTTCTGGATCCTCTGTGATCTGAGGAATCATCAGGAAGTAAGACAAAGCCCTTGCATTCAAAGAGTTGTGGTCCTGGACGCAGTGACAGGAAGAAAAGAGCAGTCAGGTGAGGTGCTAAGTAACCGGAAGAATTAAGTAGGGCAGGGTGTTGATTGGCATGTCTCCGGTCCATGTTCCTCCTCTGCATTCACCTCCTCACCCTATAGCAACTGCCACCACATATGCCCACCCTGCTGTCTCACTTGTGCTGGTTTGCCCTGACCCAAGGCATCATGGGTAGGTGGGTTGGTAGGTACAAATTCAACAGGGGAAGTGGGAAGTGAAAGATGGTTCTGGAAAAAAATGGCTGAACACCAAAGGCATCCTTAGTCCTGAGTCATGGTAGTGATAGCTTTAGTTTGGAGAAATCTAAATCTACTTAGCAGCCAGACCTAGCCACTCCCAAGTCCAAGAGGAGAAAAGAACATGGGTTCCCACTTGGCAGCTGGCTTCCAGAACCTGGGCACTCTAGCTTTGGTCAGGCAAGTTGGTCAGGTGCTTTGGACCACAGCAACCAGCTACTAATGCAGTCTTCCACGCTCACTCCAGTCTGGACACAGCAGCCAAGCCCAGGTCATCTCATTTCATTGCTGTTTCCATTGCCCAAGGCTTTCCTATCTACCTCTCCAGAGATCAAATCCCCAACCCTCAAAAGGCCCATATCATCTCTCATCTGGGCAATGTGCAACTTCAGTCTTGGAGCAGATTGGACATGTTATCCTTATTTCTCTTTCCACACAGATTTCTCTGAGTGGCTGCTTTTCACCCAGGGCAACCATCAAAAGCTCAGCTCTGCAAAGATACAAGTCCATCCAAAGGAAGACAGCACAGTCTAACGCTGAAATGGTGGCCAATCTGAAGCTAGCAGTTCACAGCACATCCAACGCACAGCATGTCTTGGATGGGTTTTGTATTGCTGGGCTTCCTGTGGCAATTTTATCACCCTACAGAGACTGAGAGTTAGCTGTGGTGCCCTGGAGTACCTTGGCACACAGGTTGTTGCAACTAAACTCAACTATGCAGCAGATAAATGAATGAGTGAATGAATGAATGGATGGATGGATGGATAGATGAATGAATGAATGAATGAATGAATGAATGAATGAATGAATGAATGAATGAAGAAATACATGCAAGAACCAGTACAAATAAATGCAAATGTCAGGAACACTAAGGTTTGCCTGGCTCAAGAATGCCAGGCCAAAAGCCAGAGCCCAGGGAATCTCAATCTGTTCCCAGAAGCAGACAGGTCAGGAGCCGTGAACCACATGTAAAAAGCTCACTCTTTTAGGAGCTGGAGACACAGCACATTGGTTAAGAGAACACGAGCTGCTAGTCCAGAGGACCCGGTTCTGACTCCCAGCACCCACATGGTAGCCCATGGCTGTCTCTAACTCTAGATCCAGGGGACCTGACACACTCTCCTAGTCTCCGTGGACAGCAGGCATGCACATGGTGCACAGATGTGTACACAGACATACATGCAGACAAAACACTCGTGAACAAGCTGGGTGGGTTCCCAACCGTGGTACTGAAAGCAGAGCCTGAGAAGATAGAGCAGAGTGAGTGCTGAAAAGTGAGGGCCCACGAGACTAAGTCAGGATCATGTCACCCCAACATGTGGGTGGCAAGGCCCCCCCATCCTCTACCTCTCCTCTCCTCCCTCCCCTCTCCCTCCCCCCTCCCATGAAAGCAACCTGCAGGCCTGCTCAGCCCATAGCCTTAGCCTCACCCCAACTGCTGCCACCAACTTCCTGGAGGTTGCTGGACTATAATTTTCAAGATTTGCATGTTAGGCCTTTCAAATGTACTTCACACAGCCCTCCCCTCCCAACACCCCCCTCCACCTCCGACTCCCCTCGGCCCTCTCCACTCCTTCCTGCTTCTTTCCCTCTCCATGCCACGTGTCCACTCCTCACTCTACTTCCCTCAGGACCAGCTCTGACATCCTAGGTCTGCTGGCTTCGCCTCCCGTTTTCTTTCCCTACACCCTCTGGGGTTCCACCACCCTCCTCCTCTCCTGTGTTTTTCTTTTAACCTCGCTCACTTCTTTCCCACAGCCTTCCTCCACCACTGAGGGAAACAGGCAGAATGAGTTCTCTGGTGGGTCCCACCCCACCTGCTTAGGAAAGGAGCTGAGTCCAGAAGGCTGGCTGGGCACAAGCCCTGGGGCTGCTAGGCCCTCCTGGCCGCACTGGCAGACCAGGGTCTGGACCGAGGCCGAGGTCTGTGAATTCGTTTCACCTCCCTCAGCAGCAACTGTCCTGCCTGGGGATCCCAGGAGGCACATCGCATCTGGCCGGAACAGAACCTCCGACAGATGGGACGGAGCCCGGAGCTCAGCAGGAGCCCTGAGAGATGGAATCGAAGGCTGGAAGTGGGGTAGTGAGCTCATGGAGCGCGGAAGGAGGAGGTCACAGGCTTGAATACAGTCCCTGCCACTTCAGGCAAATTACCAAGCCCCAGTGAGCCCTGGTTTCCTCATCTCTGAAGCGGGAACGACAGTCCAGGGCTGCTGTGACGAGGAAAGAGAACGCTATCACAGACACTCTACAAATGGCGGGTATCTTGCTGCCTTACAGTTATTATACATGTGCCTTATGGTGACAGCTCGAAACAGATTTCAGGGGCCCCTCTGCCGCCAGCAGCCTAAGACCCCACTGGGCATGTGTGGAAAACAAGGGGGCCTCAGAGACCAGGGGACACTTTGGCAACATCTCATTCCTGCCTGACCACGGCCACAGCCTTCCAGGCCTTGTGAAGAGGGACTGACATCAGTCTGTATCTTGATGCACTGCAATCCTGTGAGCAGGTGGTAGAAAGGGCCCCACCTTTCACCCAACAAATGTCTACTTAGCTCTTCTGTGTAGGGCCGCAGAATGGAGCATTCGGTGGTGACCAAGGCCAAGGGAAACTTTCAAAAAGCTCACTACCTCATTCAAAGACAGCCACTGATTAAGAAACTACAGATAAGGGCTGGAGAGATGGCTCGGTGGTTAAGAACACTGGCTGCTCTTCCAGAGGCCCTGGGTTCAATTCCCAGCACCCACATGGCAGCTCCCACCTACCTGTAACTCCAGTTCCAGGGAATCTGACACCCTCGCACAAAAATACATGTAGACAAAACACCAATGCACATAAATTAAACATTGGAAAAAAATTAGGGGAAAAACATTGCTGGATGAGGGTGGCGCACGCCTTTAATCCTAGCACCTGGGAGGAGGAGGCAGGCGGATCTCTGTGAGTTCAAGGCCAGCCTGGTCTACAGTGAGTTCCAGTACAGCCAGGGCTACACAGAGAAACCTTGTCTCAACAAGCAGAGAGAGAGAGAGAGAGAGAGAGAGAGAGAGAGAGAGAGAGAGAGAGAGAGAAAGGAGGGAAGGGAGGGAGAGAAGGAGGGAAGGAGGGAAGGAGGGAAGGAGGGAAGGGAGGAAGGAGGGAGGGAGGGAGGGAAGGAGGGAGGGAGGGAACTACAGATAGCGTAAGATCTGCTAAGAATGTTCTAACACCGAACACTGAGTACCCGCATTCCACCTCAGGATGGTGGATGTGCTGGTGTGGAGCATAAGTAAATTCTCATGTGTAATAGCAAGCATACACTTCTATCTAACAATAAAAGGCTTGCTTTCTCCTTTCTTTACTCCTTTTTTTTACTTTTCTTACAGAGTCTCACTATGTAGCCTAGGCCTCAAACTTAACGATATCTTGCCTCAATCTCTGGAGTGTTGTGGTTATAGGTATGCACCAAACACGGGCTTTAAAAATATATTCTGTTTAATACCGAGCATCTACACTTACGCTTAATTAGTATGTTACTATACACTATGAGTATATTCCTTGTTTTGTGTTCTGATTTCTGCAATGTTGGAACTGAATAAGGTCAATCTTCACATTTTTTAGACAGATAAACTGATTTCTAGAAGACAATGGGTCAAGTTCACAGGTAGCTACTTAGTGGTAGCCCATGTAAACCCAAATTCAGAGTATAGTGACAGCGGCCACCTGTGCATATAAATGACAAACCGTGGAAGAGGAGAGGCCTCCTGGACATTTCCAGTGGGCGGGCCATGAAGCCGAGTTCCTCGAAGTCATTTCACTTGGGGTCCTCAGGCGCTCGCATGTGACAGCTGTGGCCCCAACCACAAACTCGCTGAGTCACAGCAGAGTACATTAGAGGTTCCCTGTTATAATCCCAGAAACACATACATGTGTGGACAAAGACCAAGAGAAAAAACATACTCAAGAACATAGCATGTTTAGAGAATGAGAAATGTTTTTCTCAAAATTCAACTAAGTGTGCTGTCTTGATTCCTCCACTGAGTTCTTGACTTGTTTTACCAGAGATTTAAATTCTCCAGCTGGCCTAGGGAGAATTAAAGGGACATTTACACAGTGCTATGAGGATGCCAATACCTTGTGCTCGGCACAGAAGCTGGATGAGGAGAGAAACAGTGGGTCAGAAGGTAAAAAGAACTCAGGCTGCAGGCAGAAAATCATTCACAGGTGGGGCCCATCTGCTCCCCCCTTGCCCCCGACTATCCAGGCCGGATTGTGTCTCCCCTACATAGCCCGCTTCGGGATGAAAATGGGGACAGGGTTGCTGAGTCCCAGAGAAGCTGGCTAGGTGAAGAAGGGCCCGTGATATCAGACTCCTGCCCCCAGGGAGGAGATGCCTGGCCTGACAGCGGGGGCCTGGTTCATGAAGATGAGTCCATCGGGGAGGTCCCAACCTCTCAGAACCTGCACTCCTCGGAAGCTGTCCCCCAACGGGAGCCCTTCAAGGCCCTCTGCCAGACTAACTAAGCAGCACCCGATTTCCACTGCATCCCAGCTGCAAGACACTACTGCCAAAAGTGGTGGACCATAAATGAAGGGGTCCTGACAGGCCACGGGGTGAGGAGTGCAGAGGCCGGGTGCCAGACTCTGTGGGCACCAGGTGCTGCACATGCCTGGCTCTGCATGTACCAGGCAAAGCAATTTGTGTGCAGTCAGGTAGGCGGGTGGAAATACACCTCCCTGTCAGCCAGAAAGGCATGGCTCAGGAACCATCGATGTGGCCCAGCTTGACCAGCCAGGAGGATTGGCAGAAGAGCAAGAGAACTGGACATCATGACCTTCCATCCAAGGCTATAATTTACAGGAATAAGCGGCCAGGCCAGGTACACGAGTTCAAGGACCAGCAGGTAACCCTTTCTTCACAAGGTAGCAGACACCAAGTTCTGGATTCCTCACATGAGAGAAAGAGAGCAGTCCAAGGCAAATTCCCCACGGATCAGGTTGTACCCCTATCCTAACGTTTCATCTGCCCTGTGGCCTCAGGAACAGGTTCCCTCAGCTGAAACCGCTGTGGACTGGGCTAGCGCAGGTGTGATCCGCTAGGCTGGGGACAGAATGTGGAATGCCCTTGCTCTCGGACAACAAGGAATCTTCCAGGGGCTGAGAGGCAGCCAGGCCCTGGCTCCTTGGACCTACTGCCCTCACCTCTGTTCCCAGGTTCCTTCCTGGGCCCAGCATTGTCAGAAAAGGAACAATTTCCACCTCACATCCCACCCTCCTGCAGACTTCCCTGACTCCAGTAAAGACCCTTCTGTTCTTGGATGTTCAGGCAGAAACTCAGGGCTTGTCCCAGTACCCAGAATCCTTTACTTCCAACATTTAATCCACATTCAGACCATATCCATGTTAGCACCTGACACCCTCTGGAATAAGCTCTCCCACATCTAGCATCTGTACTGACCAATGCCAAGGTAGCTGCCCACTTGGCCTGCCATCCACTCAATAGCCAAGACCCCAGCTCTCCATGTATCCATTCTCCTCCAAGCATACTTGTTGCTTATCAGGCACCCAGTGTCACCAGCAATGGCCTCTCTTCCCAACAGTCTTCTGCCTTGGCTCTCTGAGCCTCCATCTACTCTACTGTCCTATTAAATACGCGCCCCCTCGGTCTCCTTCTGAGACACTACCATTTCTCTGAATCCTCACATTGTTCCTCAGCACGCTTGCACACCTCCAACAATGGTCGGAGAAAGTCACCGAAGAGTGGACAGACTGTACAAGCCAGTGTCCCAGACATCTGTTGTGAGACAGGGTCTTGTAGGCATAACAGGGAAGCTTCGCCCATGAATTCTCATCAACATGGTTTCCTAAACAAGACCAGCACACTCACAACAGCAGTTGGCATGCCAACATGGACAGGGGAGATCCCCCAGAGTCCCGCCCCTAGACAAAGAACTACAGGCGGCCAATGCCTGCTGAGATGGGGATGCAGTCTTCTTCTGGGACAAGCTCCCATATAGATTTCCTAATGTCAAGGGGTCAGGCCTGGACACAAGTACACACGAACTAAATGGACTCAGTAAATTACACATACATGTGTGTGTATATGTGTGTGTGTGTGTGTGTGTGTGTATTCATGTAACAATAATAATCATGAATATGAGATGGGGCACAGGAGGAAATGGAGAGGGGGAACAAAGGGGTGGAAGTGATGTAGATAAAGTATTCATGTATGAAGTTCTCAAAGGAAATGATTACATTAAAAATATATAATGAGCCTGGAAATTTCCTAATGTCATAGCAGTGGACCACAGCTTATCACTTGGGGGTTAATGGTGCTGCTGATGCCAACAAGCTATTGTAGAGCAGTTTCCTCAGATATGACAACCTTCCACCTGGAGGGAAGCTCATGTTGGAAAGGAGGCGAGACAACAGGAAGTTGCATCCTGCAGGGAAGCATGTTAAGCAGAGGAACTTGTTAAGTGCAAGGCAAAGGCTTCAGGAAGTCCCTGAAACTGACTGCATTCACCAGACCCCTCCCTCCCCAAGCTTATATAAACAGTAAGGATTGCTGAGAGATACTCTCAGACAAGCTGAGTTGCCTGGAAAGGATGCTCTTCAACTTGTCAAGCTGCCTGTAGGTTGTGAATTGTGCTCCAGGTCCCCAGCTTTTATGAGCTGTCATCCATGTTGGAGTAATGCAACTGTCTTTGATTCCTCTTCCTGTAAGTAACCCCTCACCCATATTCTTCTAAGTGACTCCAATAAAATTTATTGGTTCACCAAGTTGGACTTTGACAGTATCCATACTTGGGTCTGTCCATGGTTCCCTATCTGAGGTGAGCATCATTTGTTCATGTCTCCCCATGAATAGTATACAACAAAAGCCCACACAACTCACTGTCAGTGTGTGAATACACATACAGCGTATAGCACTCAATAATTATAGTAAACGGCTATGCCGCTTACTGGTTTATATACTTAGAGCACACTATTGCTTTGTGTGTGGGGACAACTTTGTGGAGTTGGTTTTCTTCTTCTACCTTTGTGTGGGTTTGAGATTGGAACTTGTTGGGTTTACGTGACAAGCAAGCATTTTTATCCACTGATCTGTAATCAGTCTATTCGGTTATACATGTTTATTTGCTTGTTTCTTTGAGACAGGGTTTCTCTGCATATCCTTGGCTGTCCTGGAACTCACTATATAGATGAGGCCTGCCTTGAATTCGGAGATCTGCCTGCTTCTGCCTCCCAAGAGCTGGAACTAAAGGTGTGCGCCACCATTGCCTGGCACTTTTTACAGTTATTATGGAATGTGTCCTCCACATAAATGTGTGTGTTTGATGACACTCAAACTGTTATACGACACCAGTCTTGTTCATCTTGTGCTCATATCCCGATTGCCTCAAGGGGCTACTAGGGTCTTGTCCTGGACCATGAAGGACCACAATGTTCACAAGAAGGTGAACTCACTTAACTTTGCAGTTCTGAGACTGTGTCTCCATTTTTTATGTCATGAGTTGTTTATTATCCACTCCTGTGTGCAATGGGGTGGGGTGGGGGTGTCTATAGGAACCAGTCCAGACTAGCCCTGGTGACCATGTACTGAGTACCTAGTACTAGTACCTAGTGCCTAGTACTCAGCACAAAGCAGACGCACAACAAGGGCTCAATAATGCCATCTGAAGAAGTCAGTGCCTGAAAGTTCTGGCACTGGAGCCTGGAGGAGGAGGGCAGGAAGGACCCTAAACTTGTGAACACCACACACTCAGCGTCCCTAACAAGAGACCTTCACACCAAGTGCAGAACCCTCTAACCCATGGAATTCACTGCCTGGAAATGTCCCACAGCCATTCAGTGGCCGCTGTACTTGAGTAGCCATGGACCTTGAGTATCCCACACAGGCAACGGACGCAGAGCACAGGACAGGCTCTCCAGGCCTTCCTGCTGGTCCATCATACTGACGCAGCCACTGCTCCCCACCACACCCCAACTTTCCCACCTCCCAGGCCTTCCACCATTGTCCCCTGACAGAAAGACACCTTTGGTCTCATCCCTCCAAGGAACTCTAATGAAGACTCACGTGTCCAGTTCCCCTTGGCAATCTGGGAGTGTCGGCAAGAGGCCCAGCCTCCATCCAAGCAGCACTCAGGAGCAGTAAGCGGCCTTGGTTCAAGTCCCAGAAGCCCCCATTTCCTAGCATCACCTGCTCAATCTCTGCTACCATCTGAGTGTGTGGTCCAGGTACTACTAAAGTAACCCTGGCCTGGGCCTGTCTACGCCTAGAGGGAGATGAGGTGCAGGAAGGTATGGGGATGTGTCTCCTGGACAGCACACCCACCTATACCTCACACCTCCGATACAGGCCAGCACGCCATACGGCTATCAGTTCATGGATGACTTCTGTAGCCCATCCTGTAGAGTTTATTAACATCCACTAATAACGAGTGTACAGGCTCCCTACGAGCTCCAAGAGAAGCGCGGCAGAGTGGGCGTGTCCTCTGGTCCTGCTCTCTCTCTCAGCACATTTCTCCATCAGGGAACAATTAGGAAAACTCTCCCCGGGTTATATTTAGAAAGGGGTGGAGGGGGAAGCTTCCTCTAGTAATTTTCATTCAGTGGCACAGGACTGCCAGGCCCCACCACCCCCAGGCCATCACTGCAGGGCAGGCAACCTCCTCTCCCCCACACACATTGGTGGAAACGAAGCCAGCCTTTGCCTGGCCCTGATTATGCCTGCGTTTAAAAATAAGATGTGAAAGATGCATTATGTAAGACCTATACCACTCTCCCGACCACCTCCGACTCGAGAATCAAAGATCATCATTTCTACCATCAAAAAAGAATGAAAGAAAGACAGGAACAATGAAAATAGCCGCCCGACATGAGCCAGATCAAAGGTGTGGACACAGAAAACGAAGAGCCGGGGGGCCTTTAATTACTGCCTGCATCCTCCGAGTCATGTGGCGAGAGGGGAGAAGAAAAGTTTTGAAGGCCACCAGGCCCTGTCCTGCTGCGGCTCCCGTTTCCACCGCCAGCACCAGTTCCCGACAAACTCTCGCCTTTCTTCCCTCCTTTCTCTCTGCCCCCCACATGTCGGACAGCACTCCCAGACTCCCCAGTTCTAGCTGCCCACCAGGAGAGAGCACTCGGAGGGGCTCCACAGAGACCTCAAGCCAGGAAGTGTCCCCAGAAGGTCTGCAGCCTGGGGAGGCCCCTGGCAGCCTCTCTCCCCAGCACAGAGGGCACTGGGAGGGACCAAGGGACCCACCATGGGTGCCGACGCTGCTGTACCAAAGTGGTCACCCCCCGCCTTTTTTTTTTTTTTTTTTTGCAAGTCTCTCTGGTGAGTGGGGGGGGGTACTCTTCAAATTCACATTGGGCAGGGCTCCGTGGGGCAGCAGATCAAACCTGAGAACCGGCTGTTTGAGCTCAGCTGCAGAAAAAAGGATTGCCCAGGGACTGAGCTTAAGTAGAGGCTGGATTAAACTTCAAACACAAACTCCTCCTTTTTCTACACAGCGGACAGTCACGGCTAATATCTCAATGTGGACTTTAAAAACGAATTACAAATAACTTACTCTGGGACTTGGGTCTTTTGTATTAAGAGGAGGGGCCAAAGAGATCATTCCAACAGAAAGACAAATGAAGGGCCTGCCCTCTTGCTCTGCACAGGGAAGACCAAGGAAGCGAGGGGCAGACAGGCCCCAAGTGAGAGCCCACTGAGGAGGCGGCTTGCTGGCCGCCAGGGGCTTCCTCATAGTAAGACCCCAGGAACATAAAGGAAGGCCAGGCTAAGGTGACCACAGCAGCAGCACATTTTAAATGTCTAGAGATTTAAAGTACTCTGTTAAAACATAATGTCGTATAAATGTACTCTCCACATGATCAATGAGTCAATGAGTTTTTCACAAAGGAAAACTTGGGCAAGGAAGTGTCTCAGTTTGTAAAGGAGCTGGCTACCCAGCCTGAGGACCTGAGTTCGATCCCCAGAACCCATATGCTAAAAGGAGAGAAACAATTCCTACAGATTGTTCTCTGACATCCACAGGCATGTTATGGCGTGTACACTCACACAAACACACAAATAGAGAAATAAATGTGAAAGGTGCCTTTAAAATAAGAAAGACAGACGACAGTGTGCAGTCTCAGAGGCAGCCAGCGGTGGTGGCTGGGGAGAGGAGCATGTGATTTTCTTCTTCCTGCTTCTGTAGGGCAGCCTCAAGGTTGAGTGTTCCAGTCACGTGGGAAGCATCACCCTACTCTCTACCTCACAGTGACCCTAGAAACCAGCATAAGTCTAGCTGGACCCACATTAGCATTCCCTGTGCTGGATACCAGCCACCTCAAGATCTCTGAAAACACGGGCACAAAGGTGGGGTTTCCCCGGTGGGAGGTGGGGGGAGTGCTGGAGAGAAGAGATGGCTCATGGGTAAGAGCAAGTATTGCTCTTGCAGAGGATTGAGGTGTTACCAACACCCACATCAGGTGTTTCACATCCTGTAACTCCGGTGGTTCCTGGGGATCCCACTGCTCTGGCCTCTGGGTACTCGCAGTCATATACAAACATAACTGTCACACACACACACACACACACACACACACACACACACACACAGGCACAAACTTACAATTAAAATAATAAAAAGCCAGGTGTGGTGGCACATGGCTTTGATCATTTGGGAGGCAGGGAGATCCCTGGGAGTTGAAGGCCAACCTGGTCTACATAATGGGTTCCAGAACAGCGAGAGAGAGAGAGAGAGAGAGAGAGAGAGAGAGAGAGAGAGAGAGAGACAGAGACAGAGACAGAGACAGAGACAGAGACACAGAGAGAGACTCTGCCTCAAAATAAGTAAGTAAATAAATAGATGAAAATACAAACAAATAACCCTTAAACCACAGGTCTGGATATACAGGTGAGATGAGAGCGTGACTTGTGCATCTCCCAAGTGCACGTGTTAGGATGTTTATCTGCAGTGCAGCAGTGTTGAGGGTGGGAACGTGGAGAGCAGTGGACTGGGGTAGCTTGGCTATCCCAGGAGTAGGCTCCTGATGTGGGTACATCTGGTCTCTTTCCCACCGTGCAGCACTATGGCCCAGACTGCCTCACCCTGTCCTATCCATCCATCTCCACACCATTTAGCCACTCTGGGTATCTATCCCAGAGCAAGTGGACAACACTACAAGTTTACTGACTGTAGCCCCAAGCTGCTGATAATGCCAACTCTTCACATTCTTTAACCCCCAACACACACATGCAAGGGAAGTGTCTCCAGCCACATTTCACAGAAAGGTAAACTGAGGCTCAGAAATAGGTAAAGTGTTGACCACAGACTTTGAGCAGAGAAAGTGTTTGAGCCTAGGACTATCAGGACACAATCACATGCTTTTCTTTCCTTGGCTTGACGTCATCTCCTCAAGATTCTTCAAATCAACCATGCCAGCAAGGGTGGTGGTGGTGGTGGTGGTGGTGATGGTGGTGGTGGTGGTGGTGGAGGAGGAGGAGGAGAAAGAGGAAGAAGAGGAGGAAGAAGAGGAGGAAGAGATAGTAATAACAGTAGCTTTGGGAAGGTGAGATCAGAGAGCTTATGGAACAGGCAACCATGCAGTTCACAGAATGACTTATCCACACACAGCAGCCAGTGCATGCTAAAAGCCTAATATCCTGACACAACATAACAAGACAATCACTGCTAGCATGGGGCCAGAGGGGGCCAGAAAGTAGATAGAAACGTCTAAACAAAGAGGTGCAGGCCCTGGCAAAGCACAGTAGGCCGAGGAAGAGGTAGCAAACCAGACCCGGCCCTGTGCAATGCAAGAGGCAGGAGGGGCAACCTCCTCAGCAGTCAGCGCCAGTCCAAGCACAGACATGAGAGCAGAGCTTCTGACCACTTTCTTCTGGGGGGCAGGGTCGTGGCCATTCCCTCCAGGTTTCTGGCCACCAGAGGAGAGCTGCTCTTTAGCTGGGAAGAATTTGGCTAGGCCTGTGGCACAGGGGCCGACTGAACAGAGTCAGCACAGCCCACAAAGACAGACTAGAAAAGGAAACGGAGACGCAAAGCCACTGTCCATGGATCCTCTGCAGCCTCTTAGGCCCCAGCCCTCCTGATAATCTAGTCGGTGGCATTTCCAGCTGTCTACGGAAAGGCTGTTAGCTTTGGGAGGCCATTTGAGTCTGTGTTGACGCTCATCCTGTACCACAGAACATGACCAAGAACTTGGACTATGTGGTCAAACATACGTAAGTTTGCCTCTGGGCCCTATCATATCCCTGGGAAAGCTTGAGTATGCCTGGGCCTCAGTTTCTCTGTAGATTAAAGCAAAGGATTGCCCCATCTGTGTTATTACAAAATTATTACAAATGCTTAAATCTCTACAAAGCCCCCTGTGCCCAAAAATCACTGGAAGATGTATGTGGGTGGGGATGGGATCAATTTGCCTCAGCGTTCACAGATGAGGGCTGCTGAGCTAGGGAGATGGCTGAGTGGGTAAAGGCTTGCCTCCTAATTCTGAAGACTCGAGTTTGATCTCTGATACAAAAAGCCAGAAGCAGTAGTGTACATCTGTAATCCCAGCCCTCCCACGATGAGATGAGAGGCAGAGATGGGCCCAAAGCTCACAGACCAGCTAGCCTGGACCACACAGCAAAGCAGCAGAAACACAAGAGGAAGGCGAACACCAGCTCCTGGAGAGCTGTCACCTCGCCACATTGTCACGGAACACACTGGCCCTGCACATATGCACGCATATGCCAAGATAAACCGGAAACTTTCTTAAATCAGGGATGCTAGCAGCTGGGTACACACCTTCAACCCCAGCACTCAGGAGGCAGAGGTAGGCAGTTCTCGGAGTTCAAAGTCTACACAGCAAGCTTCAAGACAGCCAGTGCTATACAGAGAAACCCTGTCTTAAAACACACACACACACCACCACCACCACCACCACCACCACCACCACCACCAAATAAATAAACTCAGCGATGCTGACAAATGAAATCGTTGAAAGGTCCATGTCCCATACTTGCTTTGCCTCCTCAGTAAGCAGCTCTACCTGGAGTGCATGGGAGCGAAGACTCACGTGCTGCACACTCAAGCAAGTCCTTCTAGACAGAACCAGGGACCGTCAGTGGAGAACGGCCTAAGTACCATTTACCTAGCAGCATAAATAAGTCTCTATAAATGTGAGATTAAAGAAAGACGGCTTAGCAGGTAAAAGTGTTTGCTGCTCAACTCTGACAGCTGTGTTAGATCCCAGGATTCCCATGGTGGGAGGAGAGCCCGCTGACCTCCACATGGGTGCTGTGGCATGCATGCACGCACACACAGGCACATCATACACACACATAAGAACTAATAAAATTATTTTTAAAGAAAGAAAAAAAAAGGTGAAGCATAAGAGGAGCCGGGAGGCGGGGGAGGCAACATGGTGGTTAACTACCATGTTACTCGTCCTGAGGCCTTGATTCCTATGAGGGATATTACAGGTGTGCACTCCATCTTCTGGGCTAGGGGGAGGAGAATCAAGATTTCCCCTTCCACATCGCTCTGACAGGATCCCAGCTTGCAATCTGGTGCATGGGGCTGAGGGACCTCATAGAAAAATGACCTAGACACCCAGTGCGGCAAACCTGAGGCTCCCTCCCAGAGGGCCCACACAGAGGTTTGACGTCAGGCTGCTGTGAGGCGGAATGAGATCCCAACCACCAGATGTTGTGTCTCTCACCAAAGACCAACACCTAAATCCAAGCATGACCCCCACCTCCGACAGCCACCGGAGAGACGTTACCACCACCTCAGCCGTCTAGCAGGTAGCACAAAGGCCAAGGAGAAGAGCCACCGAGGAGGAGGAAGGATCCAGAAAGGGAGGCAGCCGGGGAGAGACGAGCTCCTTCGGGCCAGCCACCGTGTGGTTTGTGACACACTTTCACACCATGTCTCCTTGTAAAAGAGAAGAATGGGGCGGCGATGATGTATGTCTTTAATCCCAGCACTCAGGAGGCAGAGGCAGGGGGATCTACAGAGCCAGTTCCAGGTCAGCCAGGGCTACACACAGAGAAACACTGTCTTCGAAAAACCAAAAGAGAGAGAAGGATGTCCCTATTCCTCAGATGAGAAACCAGGAACCAGAGAGATGCTTGTCTGCCTCCATGGAGGAAAGGATGCTCCCCTACCCGTGTCCCCAGCTCACCCTGGTCCTGCATTGGGCACACGGTAGGTGATTAAATAAATAAACGAGTGAGAAGTAATCATCCAGCCTCTCTGTGAGCCCACAAAGGCAGAGGCTGATTCATTATTTGCTTGCTTCAGTGAGTGCTTAAGAGGTCATGAATAAATAAATGAAAGAAAAACAAATAGTTAATATTTATCTAGGTGCTTATTATGTGCCAAGCATTGCCCTGAGCACTTTACATGGATTAACGTGTTTAATTTCCATAACAAACCTGATGAGGTAGTCACAATCGCTGGTTCTGTTTTACAGGTGAGGAAACTGAGGCCTGGAAAGCAAGGTAACTTCCCCAGCACCACACAGTAAGAGGAGGTGTGATTAGCTAAAACCCAGATGGTCCAACCTGCCTCAGTGAGCAAGGATTGTGGAAGGCTGGGGTAGGAGGATGGGTGCTTGTTAGCTGATTCAAACATCTATCCCTGCCTACTTGGAAGACACATTCCTCCCCTCTGTGGTCAGAGACCACAGGCCTAACCGGACAGCACGGCATCATTCGGCCATCAGAATGGATGGGTGGACACAGGACCACCTGGGAGCAGGTCGGAGAGAATCCTGAGACTTCACGATACTGCAGGAAAGAGAGGCTCTGCCTGCGTGAAGAGGCTGTGAGCTCGGACCTTCTGTGGGCATGGACGCTAACTTGCCCTCTTCCGAGAAACCTGGCCAAGAATGAAGCCACCAAAGGAGAAAGGCGAGAGATGGTGATGAGAGAGGAGCCCATCAGGACGCTCCCGGGTCTGTCTGAGCTGCCTCTGTGGGCCTCACAACGACCGGTGCCACACTGTGCCTGTTCAGCATCCTCACCTCGTGAGGGCTCAGAGCAGGCCAGTGGCTGAGTCAGGTGCAAACAGTACTTGAACGTCAGGGACAATGCCAAAGCTGTAACACTCCTCGGTCATTGTCCAGAAAGCTGGTCCCATTCTCCGCTAAAGATACTTCATAGATTACTAATGACAAGGAGGGAGGCGGGGAGCGAGGGAGTGAAGGAGGGGAAGAAGAAAGGTACCAAGGAATGAATGAAGGAACTGAGAGAGAGAGAGAGAGACTATACTTCTGAGAGTCAAAGGCTATGCTGGGGTAACACCAAGCCTGGCAAGCAGAACCCCCAACTATGTGCGTGGCAGAATGAATGAGTAGAATACAGGGAGCTGAAGTTAATTCTGCCATAGACTATGGAGGCCTCACTAGATCTCTGAGCAGTTAGCAGCATCTCAGGGAGTCCCTAACTCCAACACAGGAGGGGGGCTTCAGCCACAAACTAAAAGCATCCAACAACCCTTGCTCTGCACGCAGGGGCTGGAACCGGTGCTGCCCAGTGCCACCCTGTGGGACTTGCCTTCACTGCACTCCTCCTCCGGCGCCTAAGGAACCACGCTTCCCAGCACCCTGCCGCCCTTCACACCTGCTCACATACCAACACTAGCCCAGGGTGCAGGGGACACCTGTCTTCTCCCACCAAGGAAAGACCGGGTGCTTTGTGGTCACAGCTGGCACCTCATAGCCACAATGAAGTACAGGGGACCCAGCAGTCAAAGTTTTGTGACTCCTCTCAGTTTGGGAACAGGACTGGGAGGACTTTGGGAAATATCAGTAAAGAAATATATCTTGGGCATGAAGTATGAAGAGTGAGGAGACCATACGCAGTGAAGAAAAGAGATGGTGACCCCAGAAGCATCTTCGAGCTCTCTTACCCACATCCTGCTCAGCCTGGGCCTCTATTACTCTTCACAGCTCTACCTAACCAGATCAGATGAATGATCCCACAGCAAGCTACCAGATTATTTGTTCACAAAGCTGGGGGGTGGGGGAGGGTGGCGGTTTCCTGGCCTGGAATCCACCGGTTTCTGAGTGCTTACTGTGTGCAAGACACACTCTAAGCCCTTTCCACACGTGAACTATGCACGGTTACAGCAGCAGCCCTGAGGTAGGAGGCCTTCGCCCATCTTACAGATGCAGAACGGAAGCACAGAGATCTCCACTAGTTAGCAAGGGTCAACATTTTACATGCACTGGAGCCAGCATGTGGTGGCAAGTGACTTTTTTTATCTTCTTTGAGCCCTGGCAGCTTCATCTGTAAAAATGAGAACTAAATGCGCAACCCTCAGCGTTACAGTGAGAACTCTAGGAAGTATGGAGGAAAGAACAGAGCATGTGACCGGAAACTGCCCTTCCCACCTTCCTGTCCCGTGAGAGGGGCACATCCTCCCAGCTGCTCCCTAGCCTCACCAAGCAGGCAGATGCCATTAAGATTCCTGTGGAACACACTCTGAGCTGAGTAGCACGTCTCCTTACACATGCCGTATTGTTGCTGCTACTGGTGGGAAAGGCCGAGGGCTCTGGTTTAATGCTCTCAGCTCAAGTGGAGCTCCAAACTAAGAGTGCGTCAAGAAGGAGACTGCCAGAGAAAGACCCCAGACCATGACTCCCTGTGGAGGCAAATTCCACAACCCAGGTTCCCTGCTCACTCTCAGGGTGTTTGTGTGTGGGGAGAGGGGGGGCTGGCGACACACATGGACTCTGGAGAGGGAGGCCCAGCCACCAGGCCTGGCTGGCCTCTCCCCTGGTCCCTTTGAAGTTCCCAGCATGGGATGGGCTGGAAGGAAACCCTGGGCCACAGAGGCTGACTGGGGCCTCACCTACCCCCTACCCTGCCGCCTCTCTCCTCATTGTGCAGTCCGGCTAGGCTTTTGTTGCCAGAGCCCTGGCAGGGGACAACCAGGGACCTGGCCTCATTATGTGCCTGACCTCGGGCACACCTCCCCCACCCAGGGCCTGGGCCTCCTGGAGGCCTCCTCCATGGGACAAAGGACCAGCCCCCAAAACAGCTGGCGGCCTGCACAGCTCTTTGGGGGTGGGGGGAGCCGAGGGGCCTAGAGGCCGCTGGTCTGGCTTTGATGGCTCCGAAGGTGGGGGGGGGGGTGCTCCTTTGGAAACCTTCCTGTTGAGCAGACAAAGCTCACGGGAAACCACTGAGGGCTGGTGTGGGGTATAGTCTCCGGGCAAGAGGCTGACCTCACTTCTCTCTGACCTTCCAGAATTCCCCACACATGTAGGTCACCAAGGGGGTATGAAATAGACACATTGTCATAGTAAACCGATAAACCTCTCAGTCCCTGCCTGGGGTTCTTCTGTCCACTAGCCTCTGGGTACAGAACTGTGTCATTCACCCAGGAGACTTCCAGGAGCGAGTAAGGCGGATCCAAGAAAGAGCGAAATCCAGAGGAACCGTGGGGTCACCCTCTGATAAGAAGCCTTCTTCCTAGTATCCAATTACCAGTAAAGCAGACCTTGAGCACCAGGTAGAAGCATCTAGAAGGCTGTACCCAATCACTTCCTTCATAAAATGTCCAGTTATTTGGGGGCCTGTGCTTTGTACGCCCAACTGGCACACAGGTTTATCGTGCACCAATTTTAATATCAAAAGACTCCAGGGAAATTTTTTGGAGTGTTTTATTTGCTTAAGATACTGGAGCTGACACAGGGGCTCCCTTGAGCACAATGGGACTCACTCAGGAAACAGCAAGGCAGGGCCAAGCGAGGAGTGAGTGTGTGTGCCAAGTTGCGTGGTCACGCGTGTTTTGAAGCAGGTGTGTCCCAGCATGTGCATGTTGTCAGTGACACAACAAAAGGCCGGCTGAAAGCTTCACCTACGGAGCAGGCAGGCGGCCTGAGCCTGCAGAGAGGGAAACAGCCTGGACAGCCCATTGTAGAGAAGGATTGCCTTTCAAGGGACAAAGGGTGGAGGGGACAGAGCCACACACCGGTGAGGCAGGCACATCTGTATCTGCTCTCAACCATCACATCGTCCCATTATGCTGTCTCTCCTGCAGCATCATTTGGAGGGAACACACGCGTGTGTGCGGACACAGGAGCGGTTCCGGGGCTGGCCTGACTCTACATTGTCCTTGCGCAGCCAGGAGACTCGGAGCCATGCTCTTACAAAGACATCGATTTTCCTCCTTCCCTTCCAGAGCGAGATCAGATGAGCTCCCGGAGTGACACATCCTTAACTTTTCAGTGGGGGTTTCTTGTTTGTTTGTATCATGTTTTTTTTTTTTTAAAGACTGGGTCTCTAATTGCGTCTTTTTTTTTTTTTTTGGCCACATGCATCTCCCTGGCTCTGGCCCCCCAAAACAAGGAGGGCATGCACTGGTTATCTGTGCTTGCAGACTGCTCACAGGGCATCCTGGGCTCAAAGAATGCCAGGGGGTTAGAAATCGAGGAGGGGGGGTGGAATTAATTGCCAAGAAAACACAAGGCTGTGCTGTGACTCTGATTCCATCAATTACCATTATCTCTCTGTGCAGGTCTGCCAACCATCCCCCAGATTCGGCCCTGCTTAACTTTCTTTGCCAGTTGCGATACCCCGTCAGATGCCTGGCGCTGCCAGGCTACCCGCATGGGCTCCTTCTGGGCTCTTATCAGCCTCCCCCAGTCGGCCTGGTCGGCACAGCTGTTCCAGGCCCCCAGCCCCTCACTTTATCTGCTTGCACAGACCTCGGCCTGGCAAGCAGTGGGCCCAGCGCCTGCTCCACATTCCCCAGGAAGTCCTCTGGGAACACAGCCTCCCTGCTCCCAAGCCCTGGGAGAGTTCATTACCAGCCAGGGTCCCCCAGCTCAGCAGCCTAGGTGCAGACCGCATCGCCCAGCCTGGCCGCCGGAGCCGCCTGAATCATTAAAACTCCAACCTTCTGAAGGGAAGAAAGAACAAAACCACAAATTTAGATTAATAAAGCATTTGTTGATTCTACAGCAATTTAGCAGGCCCCTAAGAAACCCACCAGAGACCCACGGAGCTCCAGTAATTTTCTGTTATATTATCTTTCTTGTAAAATACTTCCCCAGACAGAGTCCCCAAAGGGGCTCAAATATCACTGTGACTAACCAGAATCAATGTGCACTCACCTATTGACATTTTTACATAGTTTTTGGATTTAGTATCCAGCCGAAAACACAATCAACTCCTCTGCCAAGGAGCAGACAGGCACTTAGCTAGCCAGCTATTAGTGTTACAAAGGAAAAAATGCTGGCACCCAGGGGAGCCGGGCAAGGCGCACTGACGTCAGGGGGTAATTGGGTGTCTGAGAGAAATTGCCAGCGGCTGGCCGGCTCCCCCGGGGGCTGCACAAAGCTGAGCTGTAACTCTAATAAAGGAAAGGAAATTTTAGAAAAGGGGGCCTTGCTACAAAGGAGCCCAGGCAGATGCCAAAAATAGCCCTTTGGAAATAAATAAATAAACGTGGCCAAAACATATAGATCTAAAACATAAAATAAATCACTCCTCTGAGGAGGTGTTCTGGCCTCCCCTCTCTGGACATCTGTGTGGGGCTGGAGTGTTCTGCTCTGGGCCCCTTCTCTGGAAGCAAGGGGAGCCATGCAGGAAGAGGCTTGCCATCTACTTTGGCACACAGGGGGGCCTTTTGGAAGAATCTAAGTTTGTAACCCCCTCTTTCTTGAAGGTAATGCCTTCTCCTTCTTCTTCTTCTTTTTAGGCTAAGGAGAGAAATAATTTCTATTGTTTGGTTTTTCCTTGTTTCTATGTTTTAGTAATGGGAGGTGGGGGCAGAGCTCAAAATGCCATCGATGTCATTAAAAAGGTCAGAGTTTCCAGTTACTCCTTTGGAAAAAGTCTACGTGTATGGACAATGGGTTGAATTTTCTTGCCTGACGGGCTTGCCCAACCACTGACTCAAGGTTAGAGGTTGTGGCAGAATCTTGATGGCTCCTGACACTTTCCCCCAAAGACAGCCAACTGTCTCCAAGAGGAAGGAGAGCAGGAAACAGCATCTGGAAGGCCCCAGGCTGGGTACTGACCTCCATGGGCCATGGCAGGACCCAGAGATGCTCTGAGGCCCACAGGCTTCTAGGAAAGTCAGACCTTATTGGCCAGAAGGGAGAGAGTGGCCTCAGGGGAGGGGAAGGAAGGGAAGGCAGGAAGAGTCCCGGGATTTTGATTTCAATTTTGTTGTTCTGCAAAAAAAGAAAAAGAAAAATAGGACCAGGAGTTTTTGTTTTTAAAAAGGACACATACATGCCCCAAAAAATGAAAAGAAAAAAAGCCAAATGCACTGAATGCCACTTGGAAATCGTTCTGAACGAATGTCTTTAGCTAAACTTGCCAAATCAGCATCTCAGGATGCTGGTCCCCAGTCTCCAGGTCCCCGCTGAGGCTCCTGGGGCCTGCGGAAGGCAAAAGCCCTCCTGATGTCTGCTCAGAGCCCAAGCCCCACTCCTGAGATCTGACCAGCCAGGAGCCCCCAAAGCTTTCTGGCTGGAGGTGAGGGGCAATCCCTCTCAGGGCACAGCCTCCAGTGTCGGCACGAAGGAAGAAAATCCAGCTGGGAAAAAAAAAAAAAAAGATAGAGAGCCTGTAGTGCAGACCCAGGGGAGGCAGGCAAAGCTTTGGAACGCCGCAGCCAGCGCCCTGGCGCCAAATCACAAACCTTGAATCAATGATGCAATTGCTTAATTAATCAGCCTGCTCGGGTGGGTGCAGAGGGTCTCTGTGAGTGTCTGACCCAAGCAGCTCCTGATGGGCAAGCCCCCCTCCTCAGGGCCCCTCTGCAGGGCCCTCGGGACCACAGATGGTTGAACACCGTCTGGGAGTCTCACTGAGGGGAGAAAATGTGAGTTCCCGAGTCCCCTGTGTGATCCAGTCACTCTGGCAGAAGGAAGGAAAGAGGAGGGAGGGGGAGGAGGAAGGAGGGAGGAGGGTCTTATCAGCAACTTAGGATTTCTTGGCCTAGGCAGCTGTAAGTCAGTTCTCTCAATGTTATTTTCTTGTCCCAGTCAATGAGACTGTAAAAGAAATACAGAGCACAAGACCTCTTTTCAGCAGGCCAGACTTAGACAGGCAGAGGCCATTTAAATTAACCTTGAGCCTTAACATGTTTAAAGGCTAGCGACTACTAAACAACAGCATTGAAGGTGACTGTGCAGCCGGTGGAGGCTGGGGCAGGGCAGGAAACGTGCAGAATTGGAGCGTGTGTCTATGTAAGCGAGCATGCATGTTGGACAGGAGGCGTTCCTTCTGCTTCTTCAAGACTTCAGTAGCAAAAATAAGTAGCTGGCAACCTTGCAATTTCCTATTCTGATGGTCAACAGGCAGAGAGGGTTTGTGAAACCAGTCCTCACATGTGATTGGGCCATCTCCGCGGCTGATTTTCTCATCTTTAATGCGCAGAGGGGAAGGGAAGGGAGGAGAGGGGAGCAATATCTCAGAGCGACCCCAAACGGTTAATGATAATGAGCTGGAGCGCACCAGGAGTTTAACAGTACTGAGGACGAGGGGAGACCCGGAGAGGGGCCTGGCCAGAGGTGTTTCAATTACCAAAAAGAAAAATCATTTATTTTTAAACAATATCCCTCAACACTGGGTGTTTAAGAGAATATACTCTGGCCCCTAAAATATCAAAGTGAGATTTAAAAATAGAAAAGTCATTTTCCCTTCCCCGTTGCAGATTTTGCTGCAGCGTTCTAGAAGGCAGATTAAATGAAGGAAGCTCAAACACACTCAATTTTGTCCTTTAGCAAATTCTTCTCTTTCACTCTTGCATGAAGAAAAAAAATCTCCCCACAGAGTTTTTCTCTTCTTCCTGGTGTGGATCTGGGCCCCTGCAGTGCCCTGTGTAATTTCTAGTTCCTCAGAATTCAGGTATTAATAAAGACCCCATGGGGACTTCCAACAATATAACCCTACATTTTGAGGCATTATGAAAGGAAACCCCCAGGGGTCTGTGGCTCAAATTTCTGAAATGTAGGCATTGTAAAAGGCACCCCAGGGGATGCCCGCAATAGAAATCTGCTGAATTCAAAGCATTTTGGAAGTCCTGGTGGGAGTCATTACTCCCACTGGAAGCTTTTTACAAAACATGTGTTGCTGACATGTTGACAGATTGCTCAGTGAAGTGTTTAGGTGCATGCACAAGGCGGGCCTTTGGAGACGCTCGGCGCTGCCAGCGAGTCTCCCAACGCTGGAACCGGTACCATCCATATTTCATAATGGGGGAGGCCGCTGCAGCCAGGGACTGGAGACGTGTTCTCCACACCCGCAGCCAGCCTCGCACCCCTCCACTGAGGAGCACTTTGAGTGGGCTGGCCCAGTCCTCGCCTTTGGAAGCTGGTCTGTGCTGCACAGCTGTGACGGCCCTTGTATCCCTGCCAAGGGCTCTACTGAAGGAATCTTGAAGCGACCTCACTGATCACTGCAAGGCAGTATGCAGATCAAACCAAGGAGGGGGCGGCAGGGACCCCCCCCACCTCCACCCCCTGCCCTTGAGGAGGGGCAGCATGGCAGGGAGGGGGTTTGAACTCAGGCTTGCTGGTCTTGACAGCATGAAGCTCAGGAAAGTGATCTGTGACTTTAATAAGGCAGAGGGGCTCAGAGGAATTAGCTGCCTAGGTGATGGGGGCGGGAGATGGATGGAAATGCATCTGTGGCCTGGTGGGCTCCGGGCCAGGCTGGGGCCCTGGGGAGGTCCCCTCACCTACAGCCCATGCACTCCCAGACACTCATCTCCAGAGTTTTTCTGCCACAACAGTCTCTCTCTCTCTCTCTCTCTCTCTCTCTCTCTCTCTCTCTCTCTCTCTCTCTCTCTCTCTCTCTCTCTCGTGTGTGTGTGTGTGTGTGTGTGTGTGTGTGTGTGTGTGTACATACTTTCCCACACAGGATAATGTGCCATATGCTCATGTTCATAAAATTTTAAAGGTAAAAGCAGATGTAATTTGACAAATGTGTACATGTGTTGATAGGAACACATGGACCGACACACGCCTGCACACACCCCACATTCCAACACTGAGCCCTTCCCCTCTACCTGGCTCTGCTTTTACCTTCAGGGCCTCTCCGCGCGCTCCAGGATGAGAGCAGCAAGCTGCCGAACACACAAAGACATCTCTCGAAATGTCTTTCTTCTTTTTGTAATTTTTTTCTCTTGGAACCACACTGTCTACTGCGTTGCTGGTGTGGGGTTTTCCTTTGCTGAGGTTTTTGGAGTGTGGAAGGGAGAAAAATCACCCTGATTTCCATGCCAACATTCTCAGGCAAACCAACACTGAGAACTAGTCAGGGGTCAGAGGCAAGACCTACACCCAGCCCAGCCCCCATCCCTCCAGGACATCACCTCCACGGGCCACAGACACACTCCCTCTCCTGGTGGCCTTTCTTGCCTTTCTCCGCCTTTCAGAAGTATATTGTATCTCACTGGACAAACGGCTTTTCCAAAAGAAAGGTACCAGATTCCATTCTCACAAGGCTCTGGCATGCTTGGGGAGACAAACGTGCCAAAGCACCCGAAGGACAAGCTTCCTAGGGCATCTACTCGGAGGAGGCCCTGCTGATGTCATGAACTCCTTTCCAACTAGAGTAAGAAGGCTCCAAGGCTGTCCCAACTCACCGGGCTGACAAAGGCTTGTATTCACCAGGCCTTTGTGCTTGGCCTATCACAAGCCCACCAGTGGCCAAGGGCTAGGGGAACACAAACAGCACGATGCAGACCCTCCATGTCCACTCCTTTTAGCCCCAAAGTAGGAAAGACAAGGTTCTCCAGGGTAGACTTGGGGAAAACCTGTTCCCCGTAAACAGGAGCAGCTGAACCCAGGCTCAGGATCCACGTTCCATAGATCTGTCCTTGAACCAGCTCCCTGACTACACCATATGATAGGAGGGCCTTGGAACGAGGAAGAACGGAGAGGGTCTCACCCATGCTGGGACATCACAGCTCTGTGAAGTCCCCACTAAATACACCACACCTTACGGAAAGACAAGATGTCTTTCAGGGGTGACCAGTTTGTCCCAATTTGCTGGGACTTTACTCATTTCAGAAATGAAAATACTACATTTTAGGAAGCTCTTTAGTCAGTCACAGGCAAATAGGGACGTTGGTTCCTCTCTGCCCTCACACATCCCTAAACTCATTTCCATGAGACCGAAGACTAACACGGAGCCTGGTACTTAATAAGTATTCAATAAACAGCTGTTTAGCCTGTATGTGTGTGCCTAGCTAAATGGAGCCCTTTGTCCCTAAGCATCAAACAGTCTGGAGGAAGGACAACAGTTTATGTTTCATCACACAGGACGAATTTGGTTGTCAACGCAACAGAGGAAATACCACTCCGCACAGAACACACATTCCAGATCCTCCCGTACCGGCCTCCATTGCACTGGAAGCCTTGAAATATGGCTGCCAGAGTGTGAACAGGAATAAACCGTCATAGCATATGGGACTTCTACACCCCCAAAGAGGTCTTTCTGTGCCTGTCTACAGCTGCCTCTGGCCTAGAAGCCACTTTATGAACAGGTTCCAAGGTTCCCCTCTCCAAATGGCCTCCACATCCACCCTCTCTCACCCCATCCATCCTTCCAGCTTCTTCCTGCATGAACTTTTAAGGTCAAATGAGAGCGGGGATGGGGGGGGGGGGCATCTCTTATGGAGAAAGGCGGGAGAATATTGGCAGTGAGTAATGAAGGCCTCAGTTAAACTCACCTCCTTACGTGCCAGGTGAGGGTACGGGCAGCGTCATCCATCCCATATGACCTCCCATGAACCCCCCAGGCAGATGCCAGGCCCAGTCAAGTGACAAGCCAAGGCCTGGACAGTCCACAAGACTCACATGGAGTCAGAGCATGGAACTGGAATGGGGCTGGGGTCAAACTACAGAGGACTCTGATGCACCTGGACACATCATAACACCAATCAAAGAGGGATGCCAGGATGACACCCAACGCCATGTAAGGTCACAGTCACCAAGAAGCACAGTACGCTGCCAAACAAGAGCCGGGAGAGCATGACGTGGGCCACACGACCACCGGACCTCCACACGATGGCTGCTTTTACTTGACTTCCTCCTGTCTTTATTTAATAGATCTTCCGCAGTAAACTTCTGTAGCGCGCATAAAAGGGGGAAATATATTCTGAAAAACAGGGAAGTGGCTGAGCATCCCAGGGAACCTCGAAAAGGATCACAGAGAGTTCTTGCTGAGAGATCAGGGAAGGGTTCCAGAACGACCAAAGGAGAAGCCTGGCTTTGAAGCAGAAGCAGACCAGGGTGGTGCTCCAGGCAGGAAAGCCATGCCAAGGGCACGCGGAAGGCAAAGGCAGGGTAGAGCATGAACTGGAACCAGGAGCAACACAACCATCAGAGTGAACTATGGTGTCACGGACACCGGCCCGTCACCATCCCGTCAATGTGAAAGCACTGACCGCCACTGCTGGCCTCCATTGGACAGCCAGATGCTGTTCCAGATGGATGGGGCCTCCATGTTCTCAACACTGAGCCAGTGCTCTGCAGCTGCCTGGCCAGGCCAGCCCCACCCTCAAGCAGGCATTGGGTTGGTGGTACCATATTCTAAGGGAACCATTTCTTTACGGGAGCCAGGGCACCACTGCCTCTGTCCATGCCCACCAATCACGACAGAGCCAGGTGTAGATTGGGCCCAGGGCCACTCACCACCTGAAAGAAGACTTCCAGTCACTGACAGAGCAGCTGCCACCACACGTAAGAGTCCAGGTGTCAAAAGAAAATTAAAACAAATGACCCTGTCACGCATTCTATCATCCATTCATAAGATATGCAAAAGCAAGATGGGAGAAAAATAGGTCAATTCAGGGAGATTGACAGTGATAAGGAAATCTAAACACCACCCGAAGTACCACCTCCTGGCTTAGAGAGCCTAGGTCTGCCTAGTCCAGAAATACAAGAAGAGACCAGAAATGGGCCTAGAGTGTAGTAATGACCAAGGGTACCAAGAGCACAGTAGCATCTTCAGCCTCATGTCCCAGGTGATGACCAACAGCTCTGAAAGAAAAAGCCATCAACAAGTGCCCAGGAGGGTACCCACACATTCTCCACAGCAGCCAGAGGCCTTTCAAAGACATACCCAATGGCACTCCTCATCTGTCCCTTCCAATAGCATCCCACTAGTCTTACAAGAAAATCTCAGCTTTGTCCCAAGCGTCACAAATGACCTTCAGCCTGACCCTACCCTCTGCCTTCAGAGCTCCCAGGTGCTAGCATCCTGAGGTCTCTGCTGGTGTGCTAGCCCCGCCCCCAGCCTCTTCAGGCTCCACCCCCACCCTGCCAGCCTAATCCTCAGCTCTTACCCATGCTTACTCATCCCAGATCCAGGAAGAGGGCCCTCAGAGGCCCAACTACATGTGGGGAAAACACTAAAATATATATATATATTTTATACAAAATATAATATATAAAATAAATACAAATATATAATATAAAGAAATCTGATTTTTATTTGTTCATTTACTTATTTATCTATGCAATATTAAAAAAAAAATAAATTGGGGCTTGGGCTGTAGCTCAGAGGAAGAACTCTTGCCTGAGGACTTAAGTTCAATCCCTAGTCTTGCTAAATAATAACAATAACAGCAACTTTAAGTTAAGCTCTCAAAAAGGAAACTGCCATGTGGAAGTGCCTAGCACTTAGGGCAGCTGTGATTTCCCCACAGTGTGTAAGATGTTTAGATTACTATCTACTCCTCCATACACCACCAGCTCCACCGTAAGGACAATGCCCGCTTCACTACGGGCCCTGCACATAGCAGGTGCTCAGTAAACATTTGTGGAGAGAATGAATAGACTAACGACTGAATGAACAGGCCAATGGCCACATTGTAAACACGCTCTTCAAAGACAAAAGCAGCCCTCCCTCGCTGCAATCCTGGACTTCGGCTTCTCCTGCTAAATTTAAGTAGCTCTTTCAGCAAGCAGATACATGCAAAAGACCTACTATGTGCTGGGTCTTTGGGGCTCAAGCATGAATATGACAGGCCTTATCTTCCAGCTGCTCAGCCTAGAAACAACAGACAGACATAAATGCTGGGACTGAGACAAGATGACTGTCACGAGTTCAAGTTCAGTCTGGGCTACATAATGAGTTTCCAGAATAGCCTGAGGTAGAATGAAGCCCTGTGGAGGGGAGGGGGTGTGGGGGGAGGGGGGTGGATAGGGCTGGGTGTGGATCAGTTGACAATGTTTGTCTAGCATACAAAGCCTGGTTCAACTCCCAGCATCAACAAAGAGCACAAAGTTGGACCCTCCCTGAACCCCAGCACTTGGGAGGTGAAGGCAGGGAGAGCCACCGTTTAAGGTCTTTCTTGGATACATAGAGGGTTCAAAGCCAGCCTGTGCTACATGAGACCAGCTCAAATACAACAACAAAATATAACAAGTAAAACTCGGAATACTCAGCACCTCTTTTTTGAGGAGCAGACCCTGTGAGTGGGGGAGAGCTGGGGAAACAGCTGGACTGCACACACCGTCCCCTGCGACGCATCTCCACGGAGGCCCTGAAGTCCCGATGGCCCCGTGTTAGGCAGGCCCCACCTGCTGGATGCAGCAGACACAAACTAGAGTCTCTGAGAAGCAAGGGTGCAAAACCTGCCACCACACATGTTCCAGACGCTCTGACCCCACGCTGAGGGTGATGTCCATGGCTGGCCCCTTCCCAGAGCCACATCTGTCTAGCTCAGTAGCTTGTAATCGATGCAGCAATGTCCCTGGGAATTTTTCTTCAAGTGCCACTACCGTGGTCTGTATGTTCACATTGCCCTAAAATTTATACCGTGAAAGCTAATTTTGTGATGGTATCAGGAGGAGGTAAGTCTGGCAGGTGACTGGGTGTCCCCGTGAATGGGATTAGTACCCAAGAAAAGCCCAAGAAAGCTTGCTGGCTCCTTTTTGCCCTCCCACCATGTAAGGGCACACAGGGGATGTAGTCTGGGAGGATCGGGCCCTCATCAGACACTGAATCTGCTAGCACCTTGAACTTGACTTCACAAACCCCAGAGCTATGAGCAGTAACTGTCTCTTGCTGGTATATTACCCAGTCCCAGGACTTGGTTATAGCCGCCATAATGGATGAAGATTTGACTGGCATCGAGTAGGCAAGGCCAGAGATGCTGCATGTCCTGTCAGGGAAAGAACGGTGCCTCCGCCTTCAGAGGCACACCACTCTAACTGCTACCCTGTATCTGGAAGCTCGAGCACACACCAGCACCGGCAAACTCTCTTTCCCCAGACTTGTCCCGGATTGTTGCTGAGCAGTGAGTCCAAAGCACCAAGGACGGCAACACCTATCTGGAGAAGCGAGGTGCCGGGTGTGTCCAGAAAACTTAGCTCCCACCCAAGCTCTCCTTGCCCACGGCCCAGCTCTTCTCGCCTCCCGTTGGCCTATCACTCCTGGAGTCTTCGTTACTGAAAGTGTGGTCAATAACCCCACAGCCCCTGCACCCTCAAGGGCTCGTGCAAAATGCAGACTCTTGTGTTGCTCAAATTTCTAAAGGTCTTATCATTAAAAACCAGGTGCCAGATATTGGGGTAAATGCTGAAAGATCAGAGACAAAATCTCACCTTGCCAACTCCTTGCCAACAAATCCTCTGACTGAACTCCTCTGAGTCCTAAGCCTAAAGCTCTCAGCCAAAAGACCCTTTAGCTGAAAGAGACACCTCTGCCCAAAAGCCTTTAGTCCCTGTTCCCTCACATCTTGCCTACTTTCTCCGCCCTTCCGTATTACTTCCTGGGGTTAAAGGTGTATATGCTTCCCAAGCAAAGGCATGAGATCTCAAGTGCTAGGATTAAAGGTGTGTGCTACTACTGTCTGGCTCGGTTTTCTCTCCTAGATTGAGTCAATCTCATATAGCCCAGGGTGGCTTTGAACTCACAGAGATCCAGACAGATCTCTGCCTCACCAGTACTAGGATTAAAGGTGTGCGCCACCACTGCCCGGCATCTATGTTGAATCTAGTGTCCTGTTCTCTGATCTTCAGGTAAATTTTATTAGGGTACATAATACATCACCACACTCTTGCACAACCCAGAACCGCCAACTTCGAACGTTCACATTCACCAGACTCCAAGTCGGCTGCAAGCACTTAGAAGCCTGAGGAGCATTTCTGGAAGCTTCTGCAGGGCAGACTCCAGGCTCTGCTGTCCAAAGATCACTACCAGCTGTGCTGGCATGGTGGGTGTCTTCTACCTCCTTCCCTTCCTCCAGTCTCACATTCCCTGTATCTGGAGAGAGATGGCACAGCATCTCCGCGTAGAGCAGCCAGGTGCCCTGGGATTTACAGGTGGCTCTGTTCCCATTGGTGGGCCAACGCAAAGAGCCACTACAACAAACCCAACAGGCATCCAGACTAAGAGACCCGGCTCCTGGAGAAGGCTCCTGCCCCACACTCCACCTGTAGGTGTTACATAGCTTAGATCCCAATCTCACTTCAGCTTCTCTCTCAACTAAATCAGAAGCCGCTGTGGGTCAGGGAAGGCTGACTAACTACCCTTGCATAGCCTCCAACTATCAGAACTGAGTTAGACCCAAGATCTGATGCCAAGTAAATACCAGGGTTACGACTGTAGAAAGAGGTGGAATGGGATTTTAAAAAAAAAAAAAAATGGACGGGACAGAGTGGACAGAAGGGTGTGGGGTGGGATGAAGACGGGATTCCATGACATGAGTGATAGTGTGGAGAAACGATGGAAGAGGATAGCACTGGCTGAGTGGAAGGGAACAGAATAAAGGCTAGCCCAACAACGGTCTTTCTCTATCAACCGTGGAAAAAGCGCTCCTAGGGAGGCATGCATACAAACATTTTCTACAGCAAACACTTGGAAACAGCCTAAATGCCCAGCACCAGGGGACTTTCACAAGCCATGGTGCATAGTACATCACACTAGGCAGTGCCATGATACAGCTAATAAAGGCCGGGGAGCTCCCTACAGCAGCATGGGAAACTCTCCAAGGCACAGTGCTGAGTGAAAAAAGCAGGCTGCAGAACCATAGGTCCATTATGGCATCACTTATTTTTTAATCAAAAATCAATACTACACCATTTCTATAGATGCAGGTACCCCATCTTTTGTGGGATGTGAGACACTACAGATGGTTAAAACGCAGTATTTTGTTGAAAAGAAAAAGGAAGCCTCTGTAAATTAAGCCAAATTAAGCCATAAGCCTCTACTTGGAAGGTGTACTTTGGCTTGGGAGATGTTCAAGTATGTCCATGAACATGTTCAGTTTCATGTAAATTCAAAGGTCATGAGACAGGCAGGCCAAAAACAGTGGCAGCAACTAGCCTGAGGGCTGGGGCCGGGACCAGTTCTTATCTGGACTCTCTGAAATGCTTATAGGGAGACATTCACATATTGCTGGATTGTTGAATAATGTTTAAATTTTTTAAGTAAAGGAAAAACTGAGCAGCTCACTTGGAGGTGATGAGATACAGCGTCAATGAACGAGTCAGAGACACGTAGGGTACTCTGCCCCGGCAAACTCAGAGGGCCTCAGGCAGACAAGTGAGTGTAAGCTGCAAAACTGTGCGAGGGGGGAATCTCTAGGAATGTCCAGAGGGGAGAGTGTCAGTGGAAAAAAGAAACAGAGGGAATTTGATTTGGAGAGGCGAGCCGTCACACACACTCACAGGTGCCCCCGGGGCTCTTGGGGGCTGCAGGTTGTCTCCTAAATGATACTTCGCCACCCTTGCTGCGCTCTGCAAGGAGCAGAATGGAGAATCACGATGCCTGCTTGAACACACCACTCACAGGGGACCTCAGCCTCAGCCTCTGATGCCACCTCACCGTCCGACCGTGTGTCAGACACAGCCGGACCTCGGTCCACAGCAGCCATGTCACCTTGCCCTGTGCACAAACAAAAATAGCTTTGGTGCTCTGGGGTCCCGGGAGCAGCTTGGTCAGCGAATAGAAACGATGGGCGGTATAAATACACAACAAATAGGGGGTATCTGCTGAAGCATCCTCGACCTTCCAGCTTCCCCTTGACCTTTCTGCAGCACTGTCCCCAAGAAGCCACTGACGGAGCCACATTGGTCGTGGGTGGTGAAGGCCAGTGAGCCTTCCATTGCCAGATCCTCCAGTAGCTAAGCAGGCAACAGCCTTAATTCACAACTCCATTTGTGCAAACAACGTGTTGGCAGCTCCAGCCTCATTGTGAACAACTGCATCTGTCAGGACCCACACCTCACATCGGAAGACTGCAATGTCAGTCCAGGAACCTGTGGCCAGATCAGTGCCGAACCAAATCACAGACACCCAGTCTGTCCCAAGGAAAGCACCACAGAAGAAAGGCCATGACAACCAGGCTCGCTCCAGGAGAAATACCACGGCTCCCATTCCCGACACATATCAGCACAAGAAACTTCTAGAACTGGGGTTGATAACCAACGGGTGATTTCTAAGTATGTGCTCCCTGGCAAGATCCATGGCAGCCCGGGAGACAGTAAATGAATCACAGATGTTCACCTTGAACCCCTTGAGAGTCACACTCTACCTTCATCCACCCCATCTGTAGGTGGCAGGTGGGAGGGCAGAGGGGGCAGATAAAACTGGTTCTCCATGAAGCCTCCCGCTGCACAGCTCTCCTGCTAACAGACCTCCCTGCGGCTTTTTTCTTCAGGGTAGCAGTCAGTGCTGGCCCACTGGCCTCTATAGATGTGAAACCCCCTTCTCAACTCTGTGAACAGGACCCTTATTAAATGCCTCTCATGTCCCGGTTTGAGTGTACCATCTGCTTTCCATGAGGACCCTGGCCAAGGGGGTCTCCTTTAAGCCTTTCCTAAGTCAATATGCCTACAGTCATGTATCCCACCTATGATGAAAAGCTGTTAGAGAGCTTGAGTCTCAGTCAGTGTACCTGCTTACAATGAAAACAGGGGACCATAGTGGGATACCCAGCACCCATGTAAAAGCTGGTCCTGGTATACATCAGTAACTCGAGTACTTGGGTGCACAGAAACAGGCAAATCCTGGAAGCTTGCTGGTAGGCCTATCAGCCTACAATTGCCTGTGAGCTCAGGGATCCCTGAGAGACTGTCTCCAAACACAAGGTGGAGAGCAATATAGGAAGCCACCCACATCAACCTCTGACCTCCACATGCACATATATGCGTGTGCACATGCACTCCCCTGAACATGTTCACACATATGAACTATTACACCACCCCCAAGAGGAAAGGAAGCTAAGCTATGTGAGGAAGCAGAATGGACAATGGGATCAGCCAGGGTGGCCGGCACACAACCCTCCATGGTCTTCCTAATAACTCACCCAAACCACACCCCAGTGTTCTGTCACCAAAACTGTATGGGTTGGTGACCCAGGTCTTCGCTTTCTACTCCAAAGTGCTCTCTCGGGCAATCAAACTAACCCTGTAGTTTGATAAAGGGAGGGGAAGTAACCCACGGGATGCAGTCATGGTGTTCCTTCTGCCTGCCACCTACCTCCACGCTCACATCTCGCTTACCCACCAGGCCCTGCACCTGGGAGTCTGGAAGCTTCCTGCCTTCTGGAGAGCTGTTCTCACTCTCAAACAGGCCACGAGGCTCTAGGCACAGGCACCACAGGCTATCATCCAGCTTTTACCTGCTCATTTCCCTCATCTGTCTCTCCTACTGGGGCTACCAATGCATTTCCTTGGTCACTACTGTATTCCTGACACCCACCTAAGGCCCGGCACTCTGTACAGAATACAATGAATCCTGGCCTTACAAAGTGAAGAACGCACCAGTATCCGGATGAGTGGCATGTGTTCTCTGCCTTCCCAGCCCCCCTGCTCCCCTCACCCTGGCAAGGCTGTGGAGAAAGTGTCTGGGACAGGCAGAGAGGGTATGGGGAGGTATGGGTGGTGGAACCTGAGGAGCAAAAAGCCTCTCCAGGCCAGAGGAGACATCTAGCCACAAGCCTACCAGAATGTCTGACCCTCCAGCTACCCAGCAATGAATGGACCAATTCAATAGCATGCAAGCAACATCTAACATGTCACCCAGCAAATGTTTCCCAAGTACCTACTATGTGTCAGGCCCTCTGTGAGGCCAGAGACAGACACAGATGAGGAGGACAGAGCAGGACACTGCTCTCCAGAGGGCCACCTTCTAATGCAAAGACAAGAATCCAAAGGAAACATCCAAAAATAATAATAACTTCCAACAACAATTGCCAGGAGGGAAATGAAACGAGAAGGTTCGGCAGAAAATGAAGGGAAATGGGGAAGAGGTAACTTCAAAGAGTTAATAGGGAGCAAAGAAGAGACCACGTGAGGCCCTGCAGGAGCCTCCAGGTAGCAGGAGAGGTGGCACAGGTGTGCCTGTGCAAGGCTTACTGGAGCTTCCCTGGAGAGGCAGCAGGGAGGGAGAGGTGGACCAGGTCAGCAGGGTAGACGCAGTGCCGGGGAGAAAGGTTGGTTCTGGGCCGCTGAGACCCACTGGGAACCACGGCTGGGAAAGGGTTAGGAGGCCACAGGAAGATGACAAGATCTCACTTGTACCCAGCTTCCCCACTCATCCCCACCCAGACCCTGCCACCCTCAGAGGGCCTCAATGGGTCCGAGCAGGTCTGAGTTTCTTACTCCAACACTTGCTGGTGCCAAAAGGCTCAGGAAGTCACTTGGAAAGGACCCAAACTTCCCACCTCCAGGGTGGCAAGGTGAAGGGACAGACCTCCACGTACACTCCTCAAGGCAGCTTTCTGCCTCCCTCTGGCCCAATACTTCTCCAGCCTCACCTTTCCCAAGTGCCCCAGAGCCATGATGTCATTTCCAAAAGCAGAAGATTCTAGTCAGTCAGCTCCACACTGAGACTGTTTAACACAAAGGGACACATTTTATAATCTCCGTATGTTCCCCTGAGCCGGAGCCTGGAGCCTGGACACACTGCCAACAGCTTCAACCAAGAATCATGTTATTCAGGCCAGAGCCAGGGCTATGCTTCAAATGGCCTTGTTCTTTTCTGCCCTGAGCCCTGCCTCCTCAGCCTGCCCCTCCTCTCAATGGGAGCTACATGGAGACGTGTCTATGTTCAGAGGCCGCAGAGCCCACGACAGGTGGAATCACGCTGTGCACGAACCCCTGCTGGCTGCTCGCCTTGAACTGCACGCCCCAGCAGGAGGGAAATAAATTTGGTTGGTTTCTCATTTTGTTGGGGATGTTCTTTATTTTGTTGTGTTAGGGTGTCATTTCAAGGATGCCAATCAGAGTTTGGAAGAATGGGGGAGGGGTGGATCAAATCAGCCAGTGTCCATTCCTAGGTCTCTGCCCACCCCGCACCCTCTACCTCCGCAACGTCTGATGCCCAGTCCCTTGCAGAGACTACCACCGACCAGGAAGTAGTTCAGAACTGGTCCTGATTCTGTCCCTTGGAACACTGGGGTCAGGGGCTCTAGCGCTGCTCCCCCTTGCCTCTGGTACATGGCTCTGACATGGCTCCCACCTTACCCAGAAGCAACAGTAAAGCTATGAGACACTTCTGCCTTTCCTCGTCACCATAGCAACAGGCTCTAACACAGCTACGGTGCTGGGAACCCAACCAGATCTTGGCAGGAAAGTACTCCACCCCTGAGCTACACCCCCAGCCCCAGCCACACCCTAACTCATCCCTCAGCTCGCACCACCCAGTCTGGAATCTTCACTACTGCTCTGAGTTCCTTCCCTCTCTGAGCTGTCGCCACCTGCCAACATCCATCCTTTTTTCCCACACCAGCAGCACCCTTACCTCCTCTGGGACAACTTGACATGGCCTGGGCCCATAGTCCAACCACTCACCACAAGCAGGAGATGCAGGAAGACTGAGTCCAGCAGTCTTCACCACAGTCCCTGGATTTCGGTCAGTTGCCCTACTTGATATATGCAAGATTTGGGTTTGGTTTTCTGACACTGGCCACCGAGTGATCTCCACTTCTCAGACCTCCCTCCCTCGTCTTCCGGCAGCATGGGGACACTGTGGCCTCTGTGCATCCTCTGGTGCTGCCTGGGTCTGCTAACCTTTCTGCTCTGGTCTTTGCCCCACACTGCCCATTCTGGCTTGAGCAGCACTTCACCTATACCATAGAGGCAAAAGGTTGACCAACTCCAAGGTCAGTCTCAGGACCCCCTGGGTAGTAAGGGGCTGGGTGGTATGAAATGAAACATCTACGAGGAGAAACCCACAGGCTTGGAATCGTTCCCAGCACACAGCAAGTATTGGAAAGACATCATTCTGGGAATGATCACATCACAGACACCATGCTTCTGAGGACTACATTTCTCCTTCAGTCTACACGTTTGCTGGTTTCTTGGGGGTGTCAAGACTAAAGGTTCCAACTATGTTTTGACCCGTTTTTGCTGTTGTGGAAAAAAAAAACGCAGAAAATCAACAGTAAGTATTTACTCTTCACATATCTGGAGGCTAGGAAATCCACGACCAAGTCCTTGGCAGACATGATCCTGGCACAGGCTGTTCTTTCAGAGATGGCACTATTCATCATGTATGGAAGCAGCTGGTGGAAGGGTCTAAGGGACTCAGGTACCTCCCTAAAGTCCCATCTCTTATACCATCATACTGGTGGACAAAGTTCACCATGAATTTGGGGGTGGAGCAGTAGAAACATTCAGACCACAGCAAGTTCTCATAGTGACTTTCACACAATGATGCCCTCGCTTTACTTTGTCCACCCCACACCAGAGGGGGCCGACTAGAGGCTATGGGGGGGATGCTCCAGCACAAACATGTAGATTGAAGGAGAAAGGTAGTCCTCAGAAGCATGGCATCTCTATGTGTTCACTCCCAGAGGATGTCTTTCCAACACCTGCTGTGCGCTGGGAATGTGCAGGATCATTCCCGTTCTTACCTGCAATGCTTCTCAATGTTTCTTCACGCTCACAATTAGTCACTGAAACTCTGCTCCAGAAACGATTTTCAGACCTTTGCTCCCACCAGGTGATAAGCATTAGGGCTTGCACAGGGGCTCTGGCCATCATTCACCTGCCCATGGGTGAGTGAAGGGACAGGATAGGTAGTTTGGACCAAAGAATGAGACCTAGTAACACAAGCTACGACTCTACAAAAGGCCCACACGACTTGCTTGAAAGCAAACAGAGCACTTCTTATATCACCTGGACTCAAGTGTAAGGACCAGACTACCCTCTCTAGCCTGGACCCCCTGCCTCAGAGGCCTAGCTACCGGAAGACACCACAGGGACTTGATGCTGTGCCCACCCATCCCAGAGCTCTGCTCCTGATGACCTGAGACACAGAAGATCCCCTAAGGTGGGGAACATTTGTCAGAGTTAAAGGTTCAAGTCACCCCTACATACACACACACACACACACACACACACACACACACACACACACACACACACACATCAGATCTGAATGGCGAAAGATTTGAAGACTCAGATGCCATGAGCCTGATGCTAGGCTTATGCAAACATCCATGGTATGGGGCAAAGGCTCATAGTCTCCTGGCCACCTGGAAGCTGCCATAAGGATTATCAGATATCCAGCCTCTGATCAAGTCACTACCTCCCCTGGACCATCACCTGGAGCCAGCCTTGCCTCAAAACCAGTTTGGCTCAATCAGGGTTCTGGTTGTTTCTGAAATAGTTCTGCAGCCTCAAATGGGCCGGTGTGAAAGCTAAAAAGGATTCTGCCCTCCAAAATATCCAGCTGGCTGTGGAGATGATGCAAAAGCAAAGTCCCTGAACTTGATGAGTAGCCCTCACCCTGGTGCAGGGCCACCCTTTACATGTGGTTGCCTGGGCATTCTCACCTCTGCAAGAGGATGCCCATGTTGTCAGGTCTCTATCTCCTCAACTCCTACCCCAAGGTCCATATGAACTGCTGACTTCCTACACTAAGCCATGTTAATGCACACGAGTGTCTCCCGTGGCACAGCAATATGTGTCCATCTTGCCCTGCAACAGTGCAGATCAGAGGTAATTCCTGGGCCTAGCTGCTCCGCTGAGGTTCAACCTTGGGAGGCCATTGAGAAGAAGCCTTCTGTGTCCTACTGACCCTGCTGAGTTGGGAGAGTAATCACCTGGCGGTACTGAGGTCACCTCTACCGATGCTTATATGGAAAAGGACTTGAGGTGGTGTCCTTGGAGGCCCCAGAGAACAAGGTGTGAAACTAGCCTTACTTCTTAGTTCCCTGGGTTAGCGAGTCTGTGATCTGCTTGCTATTTGGGTGAAGTCTCCAAAGGACACTAAATGGGGACCTACTAGGTGCCAGGCACCCAAACAGGCTATTGCAATAACTTCCCCTTCCAGACAGGTTGTGCATCCTTCAAGATAGGAACAGATGAGGTCATAAACACACACAAACACACTCGTGTGTACATACCATGTATGTGCATACTTGCCTTAGGAAAATTTCTAAACTGCAACAGATAAGAGAAAGGTGGACTCAGACCTCATCAAGTCACATGTACAACCGGCCTAGTGCCAGGTTGGGTTTGGACCTCCTGGTCTAGCACGGTATACACCCTGGGTCCAACAACAGGAAGCCAACTAAAGTTTTAGGTTATGGTGAAAGGAAGCAAAACTCTACCAATAGTGAGGAGCCTGGTCCACCTCACACCCCTGAGCCATCTCAGCCTCTGCCCTTTTAGGCTAGACCCAGAGGAGGTCACACCATTGCACCTGACTCCATTATGACCTACCCTGGGCCACCAAAGCCAAGTTCAGTGATGTAAAAGCTCAATAAGGTGGCCATGACGGCCAGGTGGGAAAGAAGGAAAAACCTCTCTACTTGGGAGAGTGTCAAGGTCCACTAGACCATGGATACAGTTTTTCCCACGGCCCAGTGGGATGCTGCCTTCTGTAGGGCTGGATTTGTCAGGCAGCTGTGAAGAGGCATGCTCTCAACAACCAGACAGTAGCGCTCACTCTGTGCAGTTGGGTCAAGGGCAGACTGCCTTGCAGAGCTCCTACCACAATCCTCATTGGTGCCCCAAAAGGCCCCCGTTCATAGTACAGGCTACGTAACACTTGTGAGACAAAGAGGAACCATTTTGTTCATTTCAACCCCCCCCCCCCAGGACACCATAACTGAAAATCTCTCATGCCCAGGCACAGTGCATACAGCATCTGTCGTGGTTACCCAGAATGCAAAGCACCTTATCCAAAGTGTTTTCCTTGTACGTCTTACCATAGGCACATCTTTACCTTTCAAGAAGCCTCCCTAGGTCAAGATCAGCAAGCATTTGAAGAGTATACACTGTGTGCTCTGGCCACAGGCAAAGGCGACCTCAAGAACAGAAAAGAGAGCAAGATCCAACACCAAGAACCACCAGGAGCAAGACGGGTTGGCAAGCATTCTGAGCTTTGCCAATCCAGTAGGTTAAAAATGATATTTCCCTGTGGCTTAAATGTATGGTTTTCTTATTATAATCAGAGCTCTGAATCTTTTTAAATGTTTAAGATCCCACTAGTATTTCTTTTTCTGGTTCCATTTCTATCCTTTGCACATGGGAGATATTCAAAATATCTAACCACCAGTGTGGCACCAACCAATCAGAGCGGGCACTGGCCTTGGGCACGGCTGTCATCTCCAGTGGCTCGGCTGTTTCTCAGCCCAGGCTCCGCCTGTGTTTCTGATTTATTGAGTATTTGCTTAATATTTATAGATGCTCCTTATAGTGTCTTGTTTGATTTATTACGGAGGATGTAATGTGGTGTTTTGTTTTTGTTTTTATGCAGTTTGATGTTTTTATTTCCTGTTTCATGGCTTCTAGATCTGAGGGTATAGTTAGAAATGCCTTACTCACCCTGATCATATTAAATTAATTTCGTAAATCTCCCTATGTTTTCTTTTGGTATTTTTAGGTTTTCTTTTTTTGTTTAAAATTCTGATCCCTGCGGGATTTACCATGGCCTGAGGAGTAGGGAGGTTCAGTTTCCTTTTCTCCCCCTTTTCTTCTTTCAGGGCACCCACCCTGCTAATTCTAACCCCAATTCTTGAGCAACCCATGTGTCCATGTGCCCTCAGTCTCCAGTTGTGTTTGGACCAGGCTTGTCTCCAGTGTCCCGCTCTGTCCCCAGGCATTTCGAATCCCCTGGCTCTAACCTAAGCTGACCTGGGTACCACCCCCTGCCACACTCCTTTTCTGAACCTTCCTGTGCCTTCACTCTGTCCTCAGGAACCTGAATTTGTCCTCTGCTGGACAAATCCTACCCTATTCTTACCGCTAACGCGAGGTCAATCTGGGAAAACTGAACCTTGCCAACCTAAAGCCTGCGCTGTATTTCTTTCTTTTGTGCCCTCCAGTAGCCAGTCATGTCTGTTTGTCCCATCACACACACACACACACACACACACACACACACACACACACACACACACACACGTATGTCATTTCACTGGGTTTGTGTCGCTCGCGTCTACACACTTGGTAGCTGTTACCACTTCTTGCTCTGTTTTTTTTTTTTTTTAACCAGATATTATCTGCACACGAGAAAGCTCCTAATGTGGGAGACTGTGCTTGGGCGCCCCCCCCCCCCCCCCTCAGTTCCTCCCAGTTGGAAGAAAGTCACACCCTGCACCTGCGTATCTGGGCTGGCTCCAGCCTTTCTCTGCGCTTCCCAAACGAAGCCAGTATGTGGGATGCCCCAAGCCAATAAGGCAGGGAGGGACCCCAATGCTGTTAGAGCAAGAAAGAGGCCTAAGCTGGCACACAAAGGCAAGCCCTGGCCAGCAGCACACAGAAAGAAGGCCAAGAGAGGTGCCAGCTTTTGCACAGCCCCAGACCTGTAATTGGGACCCACAGGTCACTCTGGCCACAACTGAACAAACCAGGGTCTAATTAACTTTCCCCTCGGCTTCTGCTACAGTCACATCTCACCTTCACCAGCAGAGGATGGCTGGCCTTTCAGAGGGGCCGGGAACAGTCCTGTGTCCTCAGGAAGAGGCAGCAACAATGACCGGAGGGAACACAGCTTTTGCGGCCATTTAAACAGATTCTGCACTTAGGTTTCTGTGGTTGAGCCTTTAGAAGAGCTGTGTCTGGAGTTGGGTTCAGAATTCCACAGTCTCCAGCCTGGGTTCTGGCAACAATGCAGGACTCATCTGTCACCCTTTCTTCCAGGATATTCTGTGTGAGCTCCTTCAACTCTGAGCCTCAGTTACCCAATGTATAAATTGAGAGTGAATGGGAGGGAGGGAGGAACTACTGCCTCTTGCTAGGATTGTAAAGACTGAGTGGACAGCATTCATTCATCCAACAAGCGTGTATTAAGTACCTCTGTCTGCCAGGTGCTGGGCTAAAAGAGAATGGAACACACCCAACGTGGCTCTTGTCCTCATGAAGCTTAATGAGGGACATGGACAATAAGTGGTGAAAACCATAACAGGATCCCTGCAGAAACTGACAGGGGCATGGACCGAGGGCATAGCGGCTTCAAAGAGCAATCAGGGAAGGCAGCGGGGGCCATGGTCCAGGCCGTCTCACGGTGCCCTACATGCAGGAAGAGCTGACCACATGCAGACTGGTAGGACAGCAAGCCCATATCATGACATAGGGAAAGAAGTATTTGCTTATCTTTCACTCTGGGCACCAGGGACCCCATGGGCCTCGGTACTGGCCCCTCCACAGCCACCACGTAGCCTGAACAAAGTCAGCAATGAGAGAATGGCCGCCGAAGTGAAGAAATCAGGCTCAGCTCTGCCCCAGTCCTGCAGGCTGTCTGCTGCATAGAGCATGCCCTACAGCTCCATATTAGACAACATGGTCTGTCTACAGAACCTGCAGCTGACTGCCCTTCCCTGTAATGAAAAGCTAGACATACCAGCTGTCCCTTCAGCAAAGAGGCCACTGCCTCTAAAAGCCATCAGAAGCTCAGCTTGGGAGCCGGGATTGTTGCGGAGCAGGATTGACAGCCAGCTTTGGGCACTATCAGAAGAATCACTGCGAAAGTCAGTTTGAAAATGTTACAATGGCATAGACAGAGCGCCCAGCATCCTCAGGAGGGCAGGTTCATTCAATTAGGCCAGAGCAATGGTCAGCTGAAATCACAGGCTAGCCTCGCAAGGTAGCACCAGTGCCAGGAAACGACAAAAGATCCCATCTGAATCTAGAATAAAGGTCCACGGTGATGGGCTTCAATGGCACATAAACACTGGAAGCTGCCCCTGGCCAAATGGAACCTGTTTCTGCAGAGCCCCAGGCAGTGCCCAGAGATGCTTTCTGAAGTTACAGGAGTCCCCAGCTCCCTGCTCCAACCACTCCTAACGCTTTCATGGGCAGAACACCACGAATTGTGTTTGGGTCAATTCCAGCCCACTCTCTGTTCTAGCATCATTTAAGACAGCAGAGCCTGAATTAGTGGGGATTTCCAAAAGCTGCAATTCCAACGTCCACCAAATGCACAGCATCTCCTAACAGGGTGCCCACAAGTCACATCTCCACTCGGCACGGCAAGCCAGCATACTTGGTAAGTCAACACTGTATAGACTCATCCTGTTTACAGGATGCAGACACCGTCCCGGCCACCTGAGCTTCCTCTCCTTGAACTCCACTGTTTGAAACCAAGATCCCCACTTCCCCGCCACCCAAAAAAGGGAAAGTAAAGAGACTGCACAGTGACATGAGAATCTACCCAGAAAAGGTTAAGGGCTAAGCATGAGATACTTTCAAGTCTTGGTGTATGTTTATAACTCCAAGATGATCTGCGACCCCACTGCGGGCAGGGGCTGGAGAGACGCAAAGACAGGGAGTATGAGAACAGAGAACACTAGGGTTTTTGGCGTTTCTTTTCGTAGCCTAAAATGCACATACACCCTCTATATGTTGGGCGGAGGGGAGAAAAAACTTTCTTTTAAGTTCATGCTTCAGCGACAGATAGGCCAAACACGACCACTCCTACCAGGAAACAATAACACCCTCTGAGACACTGACGGGAAATGAGGGTTCTTCAGGAGAGGCCTAGGTGCCAGGTGAGGTCATCCTTAAGAATCTCATTGCCACCTTTGCACAGAGAGCTTCCCTTCCATGTGAGCCCCCTCTACCTGAGATGGTCCCCGGTCCTTGCAACTCCTCCCTCTCATGCTGATGAAGCCAAGCCCCCACCCTCCATCCCTACCCCAAACGCTGCAGATAGAAGAGGCCAGAGGTCCTCTTATGGATCAGAGATGTCCCCTGAAGGCTCATGTGTCAGGATCTGGGTTGCTAGCTAATGGGGTTCGGGGAAGTGATTATGCAGACTCTGACCTAATCAATGGATTAATCCTATCATAGAATCACTGAAGGGCAGAGCCTAATTCAGGGAAGTGAATCCCTGAAAGGATATACCACGCCCAGTATGTTCATGTCTCTCTTCCCTCCTCCCCACCCTCCCCTGCCTTCTCTCTGGCTACCATGAGATAAAAAGACATCCCCGCCACCTTCTGCTTCCTCATGATCTTCTATCTCATCATGGTCCACAAACAACAGAGCCGGATGACCAGGGACTGACATCTCCGGCACTGGGAACCAAAATAAAGTCGTCCTCATTTAAATTGTATTTCTCCAGTATTTGGTCACAACAAAGAAAAACTAACAAAGCTCCAGCGGCCAAAAAGCTTTAAGTAAACTACACTCAAGAATACCCGCCCCAGGCTGGGGAGACAGCTCAGGAGCTAAAGGGCTTGCCGTGAAAATTCAAGGAACTCAGTTCAATCCCCAGCACGCATGTGAAAAGCTGGGCGTGGTAGCACACACTTGCGATACCAGAGCCGGGAAGGCAGAGACAGATGAATCTGTGGCACTTGTTGGCCAGCCAGCCTAGTCTAAGCAACTATGTCGTGTGCCAGTGAAAGACCCTGTCATTAAAAAAAAAAGGGGGGCGGGGGGGGGAGTAGTTGAGAAATGACAGCCCAGGTTGACTACTGCCCTTCACACGCACACATGTATATATACATGCACACACATGCACGCTGGTAAACATATAATTAAAAAAAAAAAAAAACCTTCCCGTGAAGATACCCATCATATTCCTCCACTCACCATGCCAGATTCATAGATGGGCTCCCCTTCCTCCACACCCCGGCACTGCTGGCTTCTACAATGACCAAGACTTCCATTCTCAGAGGAGTGGACATCAGGAAAGACAGGTGGTGTTGCCCTAGGCCCTCAGATTCTCAACAGCAGGGAAGGCTTTGTGTTCTGACAGCCTCTCATTGGTCCCCAACCTCCAGGAAGGGGAGGGGCTAGAGGGTAGACTAATGGCCAACAGCCAATAATCTAAGCAGCCTGATGATGCAATGAACCTCCATCAAACCCCAGGAGATCCGGGTTCAGAAGCTTTGGTGAGGTCGGGTACAGGTGACTAGGAGGGTGGTATGCAGAGGACAGGAAGCTCCATGCCCCTTCCCTACACCTCACCCACATCTCTGTGTCCACATCCTCCACCACAGCTTTTAAAGTAAGCTGGCATTTACAAGAGAACATTTCCTAGAGTTCTTTGAGTCACTTTGTCAAACTGTTCAAATCCAACTTATGGGTGGGGGACCCCAATGTACGGCTGCATTAGATCAGAAGACACACACTAGAATCCCCCGCTCAGCAGGGAAAAATCCCTACACTTGAGTCATATGTGTGTCCTGTGCCGAGCGCCGAGTAGGAGAATCAGGCAGACACAGGGTTTTTCACTTTTCAGAAAAGACTGAGCGTAGGATTGCCTTATTGACAGGAACTTTAGCCGAGTCCTATAGCTGCCAGACTCCCCTAGCAAGGGCCTCTCTGGAATGTCTTTCCCCTGGAGTGGACGGACAGACATACGACAGCTTCTGTACAGCATCCAGCAGGAAGCAGGGCTGGTGCCTCCTACCAACTGATCAAGAGTGAGCCCAGCCAAGGAGACATTTCTTTCCTTCTACACTGTCTTTCTTTCTCTCTCTCTCTTCTCTCTCTCTCTTCTTTCTTCTCTTTCTCTCTCCTTCTTCCTTCTTCCTTCCTTCCTTCCTTCCTTCCTTCCTTCCTTTGATTTGTTTTTCAAGGCAGGGTTTCTCTGTATAGTTCTGGCTGTCCTGGAACTAGCTCTGGGAACCAGGCTGGCCTCAAACTCACAGAGATCCACCTACCTCTGCTTCCTGAGTGCTGGGATTAAAGACATGTGCCACCATCCTGGACTACTGCTACTACATTTTTTACATCATTTCTAATACAAAAGCAGAAACGAAGTCCTTCATAACATTTTTTAAGCTAAAGCCCAGTGTATAGAAGAGAACCTGATAAGGTGATTAGCTTGAACTGGCCAGGGCACCAGAGTGCCTCAGAAGGAAAGGTTATGCACACAACAGCTGGTAATGCAGAAGCAATGGGAGTGTGTGGCCCACACCAGGGAGTGGAGAGTTTGGGGTGAGGCCCACACTCTTCCCAGTGGTTTGTTTCAGTGATCCTAAGACTCCTGAGGAGAGTTCTGCACGTCTCCTCCACGTCAGGAAGCTCTCAGGCTGGGTGATAATGAATTTCTCCAGGATGTGATTAAGCAAGGTCACTACTCATACTCTGACTCCCTTCCAATGCTCCAGGTTTTGGGGGTGTTCCTAGATACCACATCCCAATGGAGGTCGTTAGTGGGGTCCTGTTAGGAACCAGGCAGGGCTATAGTAGGTCCCACCAACATCAATACCGATGCTTGGCATCCTGCAAACAGGCTGCTGCAGAGTTCAGCCCGCTGGAGGCCATGGAGAAAAGAGCCTGCCAGGAGGAGAAATCTGCCTAACTGAAGCAGCTAGCGACCCACTCTTGTTTCTGACACAGACCCCAGCTCCAGCCCCTGCCTCTTCTGCCCCTGCTCCAGCACCTCAGGATTTCTTCTCTACATAAAAACACTAGCGTTGTTAAAAGTGTGGTGAACGAGCATGAGACTCAAGTTGATGCTTAGAGATGAAGGAAGGTGAAGTGATGAATAGCATCCCAATCCAGGACCTGCTGAGATGGGAGGATTCTTGTCAGCAGAGGCCCAGCCATACCTAAGGGCCTTTAGGAACAGAGTAAGCAAGAATTTTAAGTTTCAAGCTGCTTCCTACCAGTAAATTTGACCCCAAACGGGTGACAGTCCCCCTTGAGAAAACTGACCTGAGATTTAGGGGCCCTTTCCCCAAAACCAGCATCCAAAGGATTTTACTGATAACCATAATGAAATACAGGGTTGTGAAAAGAACGTAGGTACTATGGTCTCCCTCTACAAAGCTCAGAGCCCAGAAATGCATGTGTCCCTGTAGTGCGGCTGGTACGCCCCAATGTATACACGTGTCCCTAGCTCCCTACACACCGGACAGAGACAGAGAGAGCAGGCACTCTGCTGAAGTCTTAAGTGGCTCCTCACGAGCCCATGTCCCAGCACACCCTCCAGGGTGGGATGCACCTCCAGCATTTCTCTTACCCAGGAGGTGAGCACAAACCCAGAGGCAGACCCGGGTCTCCACTGCACAGGCTGGCCTTGGTCCTGGCAATTCCCCCATCCCATCAGAAACCCTTCCTCACAGCTCACTGCTTTGCATGGCTTTCCACACTTAAGCTGCTTAACTTTGCACTAACAACCTCTTAATTGCTAGGTTTCCAAAAGGCTTTCCAGAAATCTGGGGTACGGATTCACCCACTTACAGCCCGTACACTGTGGAGCATGGTTAGACAGAGAGAGGCAGGGCACCTCTACCTAATTTCTGCCTGCCAGGAAGCTGTGGCTTTTATTTTTAATTTTATTTAAAAGAGGATACAGGGTACCCAAGACGCCACAATAAAATGACATTAACTGTAAAATTACATTATTAATTCTTTAATCTCACTTGAGGCTTCAAGCTGTTGCTATGTCCAATTATCCGTGTAACCACCTGTCAGAATCCCGGCGCTATTTAGCATTACCTCCAGGACAGCGGTGGGCCCGGTGGTCCGTCAGGTCTGCCAGAGACTCGAAGTCCTGCTGACAGTGATCACAGGTGTAAATTGACTCATCCTCCATGTCTTCATCGTCCTCATTTCTCTCCTCTTGACTTGTCACGCTGTTCCTGTCTTCCAGCGCACGGCTGGTTTTCCGATCGCACTCTGGCTCTCCTTCTAGGCCTCCTGCCAACAGGAAGAATACAGTCCACATCAGCTGACAGGGTCTCGGGAAAGGGGTTTGAAAGAATCACCCAGTATTTATTACGATACATTTAATTACTCTACCTCCTGGGGTCCATTATTCTTGACACCTCTCAGTATATTAATATATGGGGAGGGGGATGTAGCATGTGGTGCGGTAATTCTCAACTAGATTCTTTAATTCATGGCGCAAATCTTCCAGGAGGACTTCCTGTCATCTTCCCTCTATGTGTGGCGCTGGGGGTTGTGACCCCTCAGGGAAGTGAGAACGCCTTACTTAGTGTTTGTTTCCTAAAAGTCTAATTCCATGGCATCCCTCTTCGAGGCTCCCCCCAGCTGTGCCCAACACACCCTGACTTGTCATTTTCCCTAAAGCCCTGCAGTTTGGAACAGGGACCTCTCGGGCACATTAGCCCTCCACATGACACATCTCCAGGTCCCTGCAAGTGCCCTGTCTCTAGAAGACAGACAGGGCATGAAGCTGAAGGACCCAGGATGGTTAAATGCAGAACTTGAGTGGAGCCAGCTCTGGTGTCTCGCCTGCAGTCACAGCACTCAAGAGGCTGAGGTAGGAAAACCCTGAGTTCAGGACTAAACTGAGCTACCTAGTGACTACAAGGCCAGTCTGGGAAACAAGTGAAACCCTCTCAACAAAACAAAGCAATGACGACAAAGAGGCTGAACAGATCCAGCTGTTCCCAGTGGCCAGGGAACCACCTAGAGAGTAAACACCAGGATTGGAGAACGGGAGCTGTTTCTGTAAGATTAACAACGGCTCTGGACTTAACCTATGCAGTGAGCCTGTGGAGGGAAGAGACTCATGGCCACACTGAAGCTCTGCATTTTCATGCTCTGCAAGGCCACAGTTCGAGGTACACAGCCCCATTTCACAATCTCACATCCCAGAGCTGAAAAGGAGCTCAAAAGGTCATGTGGTGCAGCACCCCACAGAGAGGGACAGCTCTGTGAGTCCCACTTCAAAGTAGGGCCTTCCCATACCCAGCAGAGGGGTGACATCCCAGCACTCTCCATTTCCTGACTCTGCCTACCTTACATCCCCACATCTGTGGGAACAGAAAACAGCCTCAATCTTCGCAATTAACAGAACTTGTAAAGCAATGTGCAAAAAGAAAAAATAAGGTGAATGTACTACACATAATGTTAGTAACACTCATAAATGTCAGTGGCTTGGGCCCATTAAAATACAGGGACCCTTGGATTGGAAAACTAAAGTGTGTATTGTCCCTTTCCACACACAATTGTCCTGCAACACAGATCCACTGGTCCAAAACTGGCAGCACTGATCTAAATCAACTAAAAAGGCCTCTATCATGCATAAATGTATTTATGCAAATAGATATGCATGCAAAAGTGCATGCATATGTGTTATATGCATATCTGCATGCACATAACTGTCACCAAAAAAGGCTTAGCAGACAACCTTTAAATTCCCCAGGGCCAGTCGCCAAAGCATAAGAGAGAGACCCGAAGCTAAGAACGCATTCAATTTGAGGAGCAAAGCACAGACCCATAAATATTTCAATTTAGAAACAGATGATGTTATAAGGGCTCTATTTCTCCTGTCTGCAAAGAACACACACTTCCAAGCCCCCAGCATTGAGAACCTGGGAACACAAATCAGCTCATCGGAGAGCCAGCTGCCGCCTTCCATGGCAGGGAACAGAGTAGGACACACGGCAGAGGCAGTAAAAAAATCAATGCTTCCATTTGTGGCCCATCAAAACATCTCTCTTCTTACCAATTAAGGGATGTACAATTTTTAGGTTCTTTTATTACCAGAACAAGCCAACTCCCGGCAATACAGAAATCCCATTAAAAGCCAAGCAGCATATTTATCTCGGGGAATCTGATCCACAGCAGCAACAGCAATGTGAAGAAATAGAAAGTGAAGACATAAAAAATACCGTTCAGAGCCTTCGAAATTATAATCATCACACATCGTAGTTACATGGGCAAGCACTGCTCTCTGAAATGCTAGTTTACTGTCTCTTCCCTTAATTTAACAACAAAAACAAAGGAAACCTTCTGCAGAGGATTTAAAAGAGTCATAATTCCAGCTTTATCTGCTCTACCAACTCTCTAGATAGTAAGTTACACTCCGCACCAAGCCTTTGCTACTGTACTTAACACACAGTTTAATAGACATATTTAAATTACCCCCTTGTTATTTTTTTTTTTTTTTTTTTTGCCATATTTACTTGGCAATCCTAGTTGTAATAGCTCAGCGAATCCACAACTGGAACCACAAACACCACACTGCATTTGATCTCTTTAAATCTGGTACATCCTGTTGACTCAGGAGTAGATAAATCACAATGTCAACTCTCCGTTTTTATAAGGCAAAAGCCCATAAAGTCGTCCAAGAGTATAAATCTGTTTTAAGAAACTGTCACCTCCTCTATGTCTGGCTACTAATGGGAAGGCTGTGCAGAAAGGGACAAGGGAGGGGGAAAAGGGGGCAGATGAAGGCCCAGACCTCACCATCCGGCCTCCCAGGGGTGGAACGCTCCGCCAGGCTGACCTTCAAGGAAGGTCAGGCACACAGAAGGCTCTGCTAGCCAGCCCAAGTTCTGAGGAAGAGACTTCCCTGAAGACCCAGCACCCAGGGTCTCTGTTGACTCCACGCAATCAGAACCTTGAAAACAAAAAGCCCTCTAACCCAGGGCAGGACAGGCTCTGCCAAGTCTCCTTCCAAGAAAGGACTCTGGTCGGCAGTGGTGACCCACATTTTTAATCTTAGCACTCAGGAGGCAGAAGCAAGCGGATCTCTGTGAATTCGAGGCCAGCCTGGTCTACAGAGTGAGTTCCAGGATAGCCAGGGCTACATAGAGAAACCCTGTCTTCAAAAAGAACCAACAATAAAAGAAAAGAACGGGGAAAAGAGGAATAAAGAGAGGACTACTCTACTTTCCAACTCAGCTCTAGAAACTTCACTAGAAGGGAAAAGGATGAAGTCTTTTTTCTTTTGCCAGAGAAGGAAACAGAGGCTCTCCAGATCACCCCCAAACTATAGAAGAAGTGGAGCCTACCCTGTCCATCTGTGGGGACATCAGCTCCAGAGACCTCAGGCTCAGGAGGACAGAGGGCTCTTGGGCCAACATCCTCTCTAGAGCACTCTCTGGCTTCTCCTCTATCCTGGACCCACCGGATCAGCCTCACAATAAACCTCCAGGATCAGAGGATTGACCTTCACTATTCCTCTGACTCAGTTCATCTAGCCAAGGGTAACACTGTCTGTCCAGTTCCTTTCCTGGCCAGCCTCGGAGGTCCTCCTGGTCCCTGCTCTGAGCCTGGACGTGGCCAGAACAAGCACAGGAAACAGAGGCCTGGGCATGCCCAAGTCCCTACCAAGTGCCACCACATGTTTCTGGCACAGAGGCCTCCTAGCTTCAACCACAGCCAACCTACTGGCCCCTCTAGCCACCCGGAGATCAGACACAGCAGTCAGCAATCTGGGAAAGGCAACCTGCTGGTTTCTCCTCTGTCAAGACCTTTGGGTCTTCGAGGGTCTTCCTGCAAAGTGGTTCACCAGCTCCTTTCCCTCCCAGCCCGCTCCAGTTCTCCCAGCTGCCACCTACAGCCACGGAAGCCTTAAACAGGGGAAACCCAAGCTACAAGGACTCTGCATGGGGCTACTCCCTTGTGGCCACATGCATGGGACAGGAAACCAAAGGAGCCAGAAAGCACTGCCTTCCCAATCCAAACCGATTCTGCCCCTACTTCCCAGATGCCACACTCACAGTTGGCACTTTCTAAGTCTTTGCCCAGGCAGCCATCAAGACGGCAGCTGGCACTAACTGAACTCGCTGGATGCCCCACACCTTCCAAGCACAGCCAGCTAGGGAGTGCTGTGAGCGTTTGCCAGTGTGTCCCCAACCTGAGGGATGAAAACGGGGTTCTATGGTTTAGTGAAGGCCAGAAGTCCACACACAGCAGACTTGATAAGAAACAATGAGCCAAGTGTTGGAGATTTGTACATGCCATCAAAGTCCTAGGGAGGGTCTGTGTCACCTCCTGATGTCTTCTCCATCCTAGCACGTGTCTGCACAGGCACACGGGCCTTTTGGTTCCACTGAACTGCCCAACTGCCCGACTTAGGACTTAATACCTCCTGCTCCCTAGGCAGGAGAACGCCCTTACCTCTCACCCACCTGATACAAACCCCACACACACCTGGGCCCCCTTGCTGTGAGAGCACTTGGTCCCAAAGATGCTCATGGGGACTAATCTGCCTTTTCTCTCCCATGCACTGTGGCAGTCTGCATTTTCTAGAGACACCAAAATAGTTCTCATTCCAACTGTCCCTCGGCAGCAAGTCCTTGAGGAAGAGGGACCCACCTCCCCTCCACAGTCCCCTGCAGCCTGGCAGCCTTGGTGAGGCTCTAACCAACAGAAGGCAATGGAAGTGATGTGCAGGGATTCTTCTGAGGCTAGGCAGGAAGGAGCTTGAAGCTTCCCGGTAGGTCTCCTGGGATACTCCCACTGGGGATGAAACTGCCAGACTGTGAGAAGCCCAAGCCTAGCACAGCTTCGGCTGAACATCCAGTACCAGTATACGGGTATACAACCTGCAGGCATACACCAACTCAGACTTCCATCCCTGATAGACTTCTTATGGCTATGGCTCTGGCTGGCCACCACACAGCGGCCACTCAAGGAACACCAAGAGAACCCTGCTGCAAATCCCAGTCAGCCCACAGAATAGAGAGAAATAACAACAGATTGTCAGTCACTTAAAAGCACTGAGCGCAGGTGGGCGGGCTTGACACTTAACTGGCCAGAGCATGCCCATCAGACTGTGGGCTCCATGGGGTGTGGCTATGGCTGCTTCTGCTCACTACCATCCCCCAGCCTCTGGTGCAGACAGCCACATGGTGGGCACTCTTCACTAAGTGCTGAGGATGTAGAAAAATGAATTGGTTTCAAAGAAGCAAGCTTCTGTGTCTACAAGCGTAGTCACAGCACTGTTTAGCTTATGGCGCTAAGTGGGACCACATAAAGAGATCAACTTGTAGTTTGAAAAAGTCCAATATTGCTGATCTCAAAGTATTCAGCCTGTACAGAAAGGCTACTCTGTCACACTAGCTTCTTCTTGCACGCCCGCCCCCCCCCCCCACACACACACCATGGTACCACTCTATCCTATGAAACTCTGAACATTGAACCAAAAGGTATGGACTGGAGATGTCTGGTAGCAGAGGTCACGACACACACTGCTTCTCACTAGGAAGGTAGCTCCTTTACTCCGCCCAGCCACCGTCCTCCTCAGGGTGACAGTGTGAGGGAGAGCTGTGGACTCTGACAGAAGCACCACACAGCCTAAGAAGTGGCAGAGAGAGGGGGCAGCAGTGTGTCAAAGGGACAGGAAGGTGGCCCAGCTGCCGAGGGAATCTTGGGATCTTCTGCTGGAGGCTTCCACGTCACAGTAACTGGATGCCTAGATACCATGGCTATCCCCAAGTTTCAGACAGGGAAGCAAATTACATTAGGAACACCCCAGAAAAGACAGCTCTGGATTCCAGATCCCCAAACGAACTACTGCACAGGTCACTGAAGGGGGAACCTGAGGAAGAGCTGGATGGGAAACAGCTGTGTTAGCGCAGTCCAGAGAAAGGAAGGTGAGCCTGGGGCTGTGGGTCTGGGAAACTTCCTGGGCTTCTGTCCCGGGCTGTGGGGGCGCCAACACCTAAGGACAGCTGAGACAGCCTCAACAGGAATCAGCAGTGAGCGAGGCCCCGCTGTCCCCGGGTCAAAAGGCTCTGCGCCCAGATGGGGGCCTTGTCTCTTCCCAGGGGATTCTGTAGATCCAGATGTCAGGTACAGGGCCTGGACACCCTGAGAAACTCCAAGAACCAAGGGGACGGCTCTGTCTTTGGGACTTCAAGGCTGAGCACCACATGGTGGAGGCGAGAGACCACACAATATTCCAAGGGCAAAGCCAGAGAGAACATGCCAGTGCCAACAATCACACCTTCATTCATTCTCTCTTCATCCACAGATGTTTCCTGAGTGTCCAGTATGTGCCAGGCATAATATACACATGTTTGCTACAAGTTAAGTGCACTTCCTAGGCCTGTTTATCTTGGTGGTCTCAAAGCCCACAGAAAGGCTGGCACAAAAAAGACACTTAATGAATGTGATGTGGGCACCGGAGTGAGCGGGCGAAGGGAAAGTGGGCCAGGAATGTGGGTTACACAGACAGCCCTAGACGCGCCCTGCCACACATGACCTCAGAAGTGCCTCCTGCCTGAGCCTCTAGTTTCTGCTGGGCCCACGAGGCCCTGAGTGGGACCGGCAGCATCTGTTCCTGCTGCAGCAGGGAGACAGAGCAACACTCACTCAATGGACAGCCATGATAGGATGTGAGAGCCGCTAAGGCCCTCCCACCAATGAGTACATGAGCCTGGGAGGTTCTACCCGGAGGGTGAGAGCAGGCAAAGGCAGAAAGAAGGACCACAGGGGAAAGGGGGCTGGGAAGGAGGAGAGGGCCCAAGGCATCAGTCAGCCAGGCAGGAAGGCCTCCCTCGTCATCTCCTCTCACAACCGGGCCTGGATGTGAAACTGTGCTTCCCCCCACCCCCTTCAGAAAGCACAACCACCCAGTGCTGAGTGCCAGGTACATCCTAGGGCTGAGAGCCCACCGTCTGGGAAACATCAAGACACCAGGTACAGCCTACTCCTGATGGGCACAAGTTGCCGGACCAAAGGCAGTCATTTAAATAACAATACACACAGGCAGCAGATGGCTGGCTTTGTAGTTCAAGGACCATGGAAAGTGAGGGAGGACAGACAAGAGACAGGCTATGGAGTCAACGTGCCCCAATTCAAATCCACATTCCACCATTTAGCAAGAAAGGACTTTGGACAAGTCATTTCTTGTCTCTGAGGCCCACTTAACTTTTTTTTTTTTTAAATTTTGTTTTTTGAGACAGGATTTCTCTGTGTAGCCCTGGTTATCCTGGAACTTGCTTTGTAGACCAAGCTGGCCTTGAACTCGCAGAGATCTGCCTGCCTCTGCCTCCCTAGTGCTTGGATTAAAGGTGTGCGCCACCACCCGGACTCATTTAATTCTTGAATTGTTGTAATGAGGTAATAAATATGAAGCCTGGTATCTAGTCCATGTGGGGTGAGAAAATGGTTTATGGTTACTGGCTTATTGCTGCCGTTGGTCAAACCCAACACACTCAGCATCATGACCCAGGCAGGGGTTAAAGGCCTTGTGTGTTCCTAAGGATGGAGAAGGGTGGGGAGAGCAAAGCACGTGCCCCCGTGAAAGGCACAAAAATGTCCATGCAGACACCCACACACCCCTACTAAAACTCATTTAGCTCAGAGAAGACTGAGTGCCCCTGGCCCCCCGGCCCTGAACAAACTTGTCATGTGACTTGAGTCTGCCAGGGGCCCATACTGACACATTTACCTCACAGTTCACTGGCCCACCTTTCTTGTCCTCACCCCATTGCGGCTGAGGGGGGAAAAAGGCTGGAAGGCACCGTCTATCTCCACGGTTACTGGAGGCAATGATTTCTTAAACAGAAAATCCATACTCTATTCTGACTACAGCCTGTAAGCATCCTGAAACCACATCCCCAAGGCAAGAAGTACTTCCAGAACTTGGGCGCTGGCTAGCTGAGCTCCATATCTGTCCAGGCCCGCCCGGCCTGCAGAGAAGGGGACACTTTTGACACAGCCTGAGCTAGTGGGCCTGCAAGGACAGGGACACAGGGAGACACCAAACAGCACCAAGAGCCTCCGACCCCAATTAAACAGCATGTTTGTGCATCCGTTGCCGGCCCCAAGTTCTGAGGTAGCCATTATTTATCTGTAGGTTGACAGGATTTGCAGGGACAAACCAGCACTTAACACTCAGCCTAAGGTGCCCTTGGCAGCAGGGGCTCTTGGCAAAGATCTCAACACATTAACTTACTGTCCATGTCCTGCCTCTTAAAGAAGGAAGTGAGTGCTGGCCCCAGTCAGGGCCAGTGGGTTCAAGGACGGAAGTCAAGTCAGGGTCAGGTCAGACCGCACTTCATGAGCTTTGCTGGATGTACTGCCCATGAGGGACTGGTCCAGCCCAGGACCCTTGCTGACCCTGGAAATGACCAGAACCTTCCAGGGAACATCTCTTCATCCATGAGAGATTCTGGAACCTACACCCAAAACTGACTCACAGTGCTGTAGCCAAGGTTTCCTCCCTCCTCGGCTCCTTTGTCCTGTGTCCTGGTTTGCTCTTTATTGCTGTATTAAACATCATGACCAAAGGCGGCCTGGGGAAGAAAGGGTCTGTTTGGCTTACACTCCTGTGCCACGGTCCATCACTGAGGGAAGTCAGGGCAGGAAGACAAGGCAGGAGCGGACGCAGAGGCCGTGGAGGGGAGCTGCTTACGGACTTGCTCCTTGGGGTTTGCTCAGTCTGCTTTCTTATACAACCCAGAACCACCTGCCCCGGAATGGCACCACCCGCAGTGTGCCAGGCCCTCCACATCAGTCATTCATGGAGAAAATGCCCCCACAGACACACCCATCTGATGAAGGCATTTTTCTCAATTAAAATGTCTCTTCCCAGACAACTGCAATTGTGTCAGGTTGACAAGAAAGCTAAGCAGCACATCCTGTGACCCACAGCCCATTAAGGGAGATGCCACCTTACACCAATTATACAGAAAGCCAAGCAGGCTCAGATTGGGGTAAAAACCCATTGCCACTCAGGCACCACGTGAAACAAATCCTCAACGTCATACCACCTGGTGCATGGGGTGTTCCTGGAAGGCTGGTGGGGTGCAAAGCCTCCAGGGAGTGGCCCTGCCTGGCTCCAGAGACAGTCATCACCCGTGGAAAGTGCCACCCAGCACAGCTTCATTTGCTATTTGTTTCCTTATAGGAAGAAGACTTTATTTTTATGTTAAAATCTCTGGAATTTTTTTTTGAACAGTTTGGTTTGTGTGTGCCCATGTACTTATTATGCATGTCACAGCACATGTGTGGAGGTCGTAAGACAACTCAGAGCAATCTGTTCTGTCCTGCACATGGGATCCAGGGATCAAACCCAGGCTGTCCGGCCTGGCTGCAAGTACCCTTACACACTAAACGAGCTTGCTGGCCCCAAATCTCTAGATTCTTATGTGTTAACTTTAAGTTTTAAGGAATAATATGAACTGGGCTTGGTGGCACACGCCTTAAATCCCAGCACTCAGGAGGCGGAGGCAGGCAGATCTCTGAGTTCAAGGCCAGCCTGGTCTATAGAGTGAGTTCTAGGACAGTCAAGGCTGCACAGATATACTGGGGTGGGGGTGGGGGCAGGGAGCATGATTAAGCCTTTGGAAGACTGGATATGGCCTAGAGACCAACTGAGAGTCTCTGCCATGGGATGCCCAGCAGGAGCAACCAGGGGTTCTCACATCTGGGGCGATCTGCTCAGTGTACCTTAGATGAGGAGGCTAGCTGAACAGTGTATGACAGTGTCCTTTCTTTGGACACTCAGGGCCTAGGTTTGAGTCCATTCTATGTGATCTTGATGACTTACACTGCTGAGCCTTACATCTCATTCTGAACACGATGGTGATACTGTGGCCTGGTCAGGTTATGAGTTCCCCTTACCAGGGCCTGTTGATGCTGGCATGTCTCCAGTTTCTGCCAACTAGACCCTGGTCGGCATCGAGCTTCCCGCCCAGGTACAGCCCTATCAGACACAAAACTTCACACCTGCAGTCCACCCACATTTACTGAATACCTGCTAGATTTTGTCCACTGTTGGAGACACCAAAGGCACTCCAAAGAACCAAGTCCAGCTCTGTGGCGTGAAAAAGCCAACATTCCGTCACAAGCACCTTGCTCTTGATGATTGTTTATAGACAAAGGGAGAACACTCCCCCCCAGCCCAGCTGTTCAAGTGTGGAGTCCATCCCTCAAAGACACAGGGACATGGCAGCTTCCTCTGGCCACAGCACAGCTGCACAGGCTCACTTGAGATAAGCAGGGGAGAGGTGGAAAGAGACAGGGCCGGTGGGGTGGAGGAAAGGAGAGGAGGGACCTAAAGAAGGACAGCCATCCAAATGCTCTCACTGAAAAGGAAAAATAAATGTTTTCCACTAAGTAATTAACAGTGACACTCCCCCGAGCCACGTAGTATCACCACTTGCCGTGATGAAGAATGGTAGGACAAAGCCACCCTGGAACTATGAAAATTGCGTGCTGTGACTTGCTGGCGACCTCCTAAAGCGGTGACCATTCCGTCCTCTCTGAGCTGTCAGGTGACATCTCCAGGCAGGCCAGAGGTGGCCAGGACCACGCGGGAGCTAGATCAATCCAGCTGATGTGTGGCTGTGGCCTGGCTCTCCTAACTGCCCCAGATCCTGATACAGAACTCAAGGCCAAGAGGCTGGCCCTTGTGGTGGCGGCACAAGAAGAACCCTGTGAGGAGACAGGGGAGAGGAGGGGTCTGTGGCGCTCTAACCAGAACCCACAGCAGGACCACAGAAGCTTGGCTGGGGATGAAGTCCATTCACATAGAGCCCAGAGTGAGCGTAAGAAGTTGCTTTGGCTTCTGAGTACTATGTGCCTCTCTGGTCCTCAGCGGGCCCATCTGTAAGTAGGGCATGGACTGTGGAACACAGCTTTTTGAAAAAGTGTGCCCTGATGACCTGTGGTTGTGCCAGGGTAGGCCTGGGACAGACACTTAGAAAGTGCCATGACCTCACTCAGGAGAGAATCCCTGCTCCTGCTATTCTCTGCAAGGGCTCTGAAGAGGCCGGCCAGGCCAGCTCCACCTCAGCAGCCAGGGCCACCCTAAGTCTCACTCCTTGATGACCGTCTACTACCCTGAGCACTTGCTAAATACGCCTTCTGCTACTGATAACAGCAGTTTGTTGGACCAGCTTCTCTCACCCATCAGCACCTAGCATACGGCCTGGCACACAGTAGGTGTGGTACACAGTAGTTGCTCCAAAAGACTGACGCAGGTGTGATGTCTTTAATCCCAGCACTCAAGAGGCAGAAAGGGTAGGAGAATCTCTGTGAGTTCAAGGCCGCCCTGGGATACAAAGAGATTCTAGACCAGCCAAAGATACATAATGAGACCCTGTCTCAAGAAAAGGAGGTAGGGAAGGAGGGAGAGGAGGGAGAGAGGGAAGACAGTCTGAAGTGAACAAGTGAACCATGCAATCAGTCAGGAAGGGCCCAATCCACTGTGACATGTAACGACCCCACTCAGGGTATAGCTCAGTGGTAGGGTGCTTGCCTAGCACGTACAAGGCCTTGCATTTCATCCCTAGCACAACTAAACAAACAAATGAACAAACAAGTCTAGCCATGGGTCGGTATAAAGACAGAGTCTTGGGAAGAGTCGGACAGTGGCAGCAGAACCAGGAAGAGGCACTTTTTCTGCCCTGCCCAGATGCACGTGATCTCTGGTACTGGAGACCCGTAGCCCAGACTCCAAGGCCTCTACTGCAACTCAAAGGCCAGATACCTCCCCTACCAATGACCCTCCAATCCAAGGCCTCCAGCCTGGCTTCTGTGCAGCTCTGGGAGGCCAGGAGTACCTTCTCCTCCAGTCACAGAGCAAAGATTGTGTAAAAACTTCAAAAGTTAACTAGTGACTGGCCATGGAGACCATCTGTTGTGTGCCACATTCCAGGGAGAAAAGCTGAGGGTCTGCTGGGTGCTTCTCCCCACATGAGGAAGTCAAAGAAGTCAAGTGGTAGCAGGTTTCTGAATGCCAGGTCCCATCCAACCCAGGCCAGGTACCCCCCAGGGCAGTGTGGCCCCAGACCACCTCCGGGGACCCTGCCCAGCAGCAGGTTTCTTCCAGGGACCACAGTTTCTCTGCACAGCTTAACCTCATCCACTTGCTAAGGTCTGTTGGCTTTCTGCTTCTTTCACTCCAGTCCCCAAGGGAGTGTTTGGAGTCTCACAAGTGGGCTGTAAGACATTCAGAGTCTAAAGCCTAGATTCCTACGGCAACTCGTGGGACAACACCAGACACCTGCTGCTCAGCATCCTCGCCAGCAAGAGAACAGAGGGGTCTCCAGACCAGCATACCTTTCCTGGTGGGATGGACAGATGTTGGAATTCTGCATGCTGGCCTCTAATCTAGGGATCTACAATCTCACACAAGACGAGCAGAGGATTAGATTAGCCACAGGTCAGAGGTCAAGTGGGCAGTACAGAGCAAGCTTCCAGACTCACTCTAGGGTTTGGCTATCTCCACCCAAGGGTCAGTGCTGAAGTGATCTTTATGCACACGCACACACACACGGCACCCCACTCACCCCCGGGCTCATCCTCCAACCATCACTTAACTCATATTCCAAACAGCTCTCGATGCTCTTCAGTCAACATGAGGCAGAAACCTCTTATTAAATGCTGCTAATTTTTTATTGATCACACTGTGAATCATTTCATTTTCCATTACCACAAATGTCTCCTATCAGGGCTCCGTAACGACGCTTCTTTATGCAGTCTCGAGCAACTTGTCACTTTTAATCAGTTTTCAGTTTCAGTGTGGCTCAAAAATTAGAAAGCAGGCCCTTTCTGTCATTATTGCTTTTGTTTTAAAAAAAAAAAGTTTTCATACAGGAAAGGTTATTATACTTGAAATAAATACACACGAATCAAATTCAAACTAAATTCCTCCATGACTCTAACCAATTTTAGCATTAGCTCTTATAATTTTTTTAAGTTTATTTACATGGAAAGACTGTGCATAATTATTGTTCGTGCCCTCCCAAAACACTTACGTTACTAAAGTGCGAAATGTCTTCTAACACAAAGACAGATCTCTGGGAAGTAATTACAGAAATGCATTCAGGGGCAATAATTCTGTATTAGCTGTCAGCAGCAGACATCCTCAGAAAGGCACTTGTTACCAAGGAATTATTTTTGTTGCTGTTGAAGGCATGGCAGGAAAGCCCAAACCAAAGACGGTATCTGACCGGAAACACAGGATCCCTCATCAAGGGTCAAATTAAGTTTAAATCATTACCTTGAAGCCCAGCAAACTCGTACCTGACTGTCTATTGTGGAGACGTTTTTTGAGACGCACTCGAGCGCAACGTGGTCTTCCCTTTCGCAGCGTGGTGCAATTACCTTGAGTCTCAAAAGGATTCTGCCAGGAGCTTGTCACAATAGGGAAAGAGGAGGTGGCAGGGTGTCTATTAAATGCTAACTCATGTCACCAAACAGAATTTTCAAGAATTATAAATTGCCGAGCTGCCTCGAGGCTGACCCCCTCGTGTTAAGAAGAGCCCAGAATATTATCAGGAAAGTGCAGGAATTTGCATCAAAGGCAGGAGAGGTTGCTCTATAGGGAGCCTGTAGGGATGCAGCTAAGGAGACAGACCATGGACCAGTACTCAGCCCACAGAAAGTATGGGCAGCTACGCAACTCCAGCAGAGGTAAAGAAACACCCTAAAAAGGAGAGAAGTGAGGACAGGAGATGTCTGGCTGCTATGTGAACACAGTTGCTAACTCTTGGCATGTCTACGAGCCACACTGTCTCCCCTTCTCAGCCTCCATTTCCCTATCTTCACTCTCCTACCTCAGAGCTCTGTTGCAAATTTAAGTGAGAAAATTGTCGGTGTCCCTGTTCCTGTTCCAGGCTTATTCCCCTACCTGAAAAATGTCAAGACCTGTTCCAGATGCCTCGAGGAGTCACTGAGCCTCCAGGTGCTGGGAGGAGGTAGAGAGTAGAGAACAGGGGGTTTTCCTAGGCTTGAGGGGTCCTCATGTATCTCAGGGAATCAGCTTACAGTTGCCCAGTCTCAGTTTCCCCATCTCTTAAAAGGACATGTGAATCAGAGCAAAACACCAGCATAGGCTTCTTAATCTGCTCACCCACCCAGGCTTCCAAAGTGACAGGCTCTTGCTGAGGTCACTCAGCAGGGGCCCACACACCCTGACGTTGTCCCTCCCTGGCCAAAGCATCCCGGCCTTTCATAGAATCATCCCTTCCCACTGCCTTCTATGAGGCTCACATGGGAATCACCAAAACACAACCCAGGGACATTTTCTGGAACCGTCCCAGGAGAGGAAATCACCTAAAATGAAGCCTATAGTGGAGAATGGCAGCTGATGGATAAAACTGGGGGAAGACACTGTCACCATGTCCTCAGATTCAGTCATCCTTCAGCAACAAGACGTGTGTGCTAGAAGGCCTGTGCCCTGGAGAGTTCACTGGGAGAGCAGAGCTGAGGAATTAAGATTGCAAATACAACCCTTCTATATGTCCATGAGTGGAAGATGGATAAACCACGGTATATTTACAAGTAGAAGCCATGTAGCAATCAACATTAATGAAACAAGGCTATGTGGATCACCGTAGATGTTCTGAGCATAATCCGAGAGAAAACAAGCGGGCAGCAAAATACAAGCCGTATTTATATACAATACACCAACACATCCTTGTAAACTCTGTGTACGTATACTGGTATTCCAACATCTATGCTGTTTTTAAAGTGAGTCCAGCAACAACATTTAGTTGTATTTTACCCACATTTCAAGAAGAAAGACAGCCCAGAAGTGATGGATGCCAAGCCTTGCAGGAGAACGAAGTGCCCTTCAGAGCTCTGCGGGTGAATGAACGAGGTGTGTTCCTAAAGCCGAAGGTCTTTCCTGGATGGCCCTTATTCCCTTTCTTACGTGTGAAATAGTTCACTTAAATAAACACTACTGCGGAGCCACTGAAGTTTTAAATGCTAAAATTTTTGAAAAGAATGAATAGTGGATAAATTTGAGAATCACAGTGGAAACGGGGATTTTAGATGGAAAAGACTCTGGGGAAGGGGGCACACCACAGCCAACCCAGTCTACTCCTGCAACCCAAGATCTCGAATGTGCACTCCACACGGCGGCACACTCAGGGGAGCCAGAGGCGGTGCCGCACCCACAGATCCTGCTCCACGGCCCCCTCTGTACAGGAGAGTGCAAATGGACAAGGGAGGGGCAGAGAACCGAGAGGACTTTTCAACCTGGAAGATGAAATGGTACCAAGATACCAGGTTCTGCCAGAACAGGAACCTGCCCCTGTCGCTGCAGACCCCCAGTGCCTCAAACAGTACCAAGTACAGTCAGCATGCACAAATACTGATTCTCAAATGAGTGAATGAACACAGAACGTGATGAAAGAAGGCCATGTGTGTCACTCTTTAGAGCAGATGGACAGCATCAAGTTGATTATTTTTAGTAGGTTTTTTAAATTTTGTGTGTGTGTGTGTGTGTGTGTGTGTGTGTGTGTGTGTGTGTGTGTGTGAACACACCGGCCGCATTAATACATGGGGAGGTCAGAGAAAACCTACAGGGGTCATCTCTCTTCTACCATGCAGATTCTGGGAAATGAACTCAGATCATCAAGCTTTGGCAAGGCCTTTACCCACTGAGCCATCTTGCTGGCCCAAGTGAGTCGTTTCTAAGTAAATGTAGATTTTTGTCCCTCTGTGCTGGGGAAAGAATGCTCCAGCCCTGACTTCTCACCAATTTCCTGCCCCTCCTGTGGGCAGGCTGCGCTTGTGAGCCCTGACTGTGCGTGGAAAGCACCTTTGGGGAGATGAGAATGGAAACAGTCTAATTCAAGAAGGAGCCAGGCACTGCCTAAAATGCATCCTGGCCTCCTTCCACAATCACACATCGAATGGAGAAAATTACTCCAACCCACTCCACAGGAGCACATCCATGCCTGGCCAGCCAAAAGCAGCCGTTGCTAAGAAATCACACCGGGTGACGTCACATGATCACTTGCTACAGGCAAGATGCAGCCAGGGTCAGAGTTCAGAGCAGTTTCTGCAAATCTTCCCAACAAAGCAGGTAAAGGAAGCAGAGGAGGCGCCTTGACAGGCACCCAGCGCAGCGGCACTCTATCAAGGGTGTGCTGGTACAAATGTGGAAACAGGCCCGCACTAAACCCCTGAGGAACAGGTGCTGCTTCTGTGCTGGGGCAGTTCCAAGGAGGTGAGGGTCCGAGTGCCTCCAGGATCATCATCCTACGCAGAAAGGAATGAACACGAAAGGCCAGACCACAGCCAGGCCCATGATCAGCAGCTTCCCACATAGAGCTCAGTTCCACAGTGTCCAGGTGCCACCAGCTGTTCCTATGGCATGAAAGAGCGTGGGCAGCAGTGGGTCTCTCCAGTTGGGCCCCGGGGTATCCAGCAGCACCAACGCCCATAAAAAGCAGGTTCCAGGAGTGATGCCCACAAGAGCCCTCAGCTACAATGGACATTGGGACACCTACCTGGGAGGGAGGGCAAAGCCTGCGGAAACCCTTGCATTCACGGGTCTGCGCACACTCCCAGCAGGTGTGCGCACACGCACTGTGCCCTTTACAGGGAGGCCATCAGGCCAGCCTGCGGCCAGATCTAGCTTTCTCCCCAGAACTGTTTCTGTGTGTCTTTTCCCACCATGAAGAGGAGGGGGAGGGGGAGGCAGCAGATTTCCTCAGAGTTCTGATTACAAAGATAATCGTGACGGATGTCAAACACACAAGCTGTATAGAAAACGGCATGAATCACTGGAACCTCACCACCCAGAGGTTCGGTCTGGGACCACCTTGAGGCACAAAACCTCACCCACCCTGTCCCGAATTTGAAGGCAGAAGCAGCAGTCACTACAGAATGAGGCGGTGCACCTGATGACGTTCCCTTCTACACTTTGATCTCCTCAGCCTTGTGCAGTGCTCATCTCCTCCGTGGCTTCTGGAAGCCACCTTTAAAGCTTTATCCAGAGCAAAATCACATGGGTCTGTGACTCACAGCTCAACATGAGCAAGTGCAGCAATGGACTGGTGGAGGACTGCAGGGGTGGATGGGGAGGATTGCAGGAGTGGATGAGGAGGACTGCAGCGGTGGATGGGGAGGACTGCAGGGGTGGATGGGGAGGACTGCAGGGGTGAATGGGGAGGACTACAGCGGTGGATGGGGAGGACTAAGATTTGTCTTCCAGGATAGGTTTCCTAGTTTTGTAAGGGGGGTCCACCCCATGGCCGCTGAGCTAACGAAACTCTCTGCTGCAGCCTTGGTTCAGAGGACCACCTTCACCAGCATTGCCTGAAGGGAAAGCTGCCAAGGTTCCCAGCACCATCCACTGCTCTGGACATCACTCTGATGTTAAACGCTCGCGCGCGCGCGCGCGCGCGCACACACACACACACACACACGCACACGCACATGACCCATGTGGTTGAAATTGTGTAATTTTGAAGGGACAGGTTCCTTCAACTCAAGACTGTGCCCAGTAGTCCCAAAGTCCATTCTCTGTTACTCATGTGTGCTCATGCACACACCTCTGAGCACACACCACACTGTGCTTCTGTTCCAGGAAGTCACTGTGGGCCTCGTCTTCACACCCGAAAATTCCAGTAAAATGTAGCAATTTCCATTTCAGGAATTCTGGCTATAACCACAAGAGGCACAAAACAGGAGCTCTTCTCAGGTTTCGTAACCTCCACCTAACCATGGAACTAAGTCATCCCTGCGCTCCAGGGGGATCCTGGGAAGCCCCTACATTCCTCTGCCCCAAAAACTCAGGAGAAAAGGTCAAATGTCGTTGGGACTTGGACTTCCCTTAGAGGCACCTCCCTTCCTCACTGCCAGCCGCTGACCATGCTGAGTCACAGATAACCTGGTGGTCAGGGGCAGGAGTCCTGAGCCAGCACCACAATCTCACGGGGGGTGGGGGTGCAGATACATCAGGACACAGCATCTTATACCCTACAACTGCCGGGGACTGTCTTCAGATCCCAGGGAAGAAGACTGATGATCCACTCACCCTCTAGTGGGGAAGAATGGCGACAGACATACGAACAGAGAAACTTAAAAGGTGGCCAGCACAGAAGGAGATTAGAGGTAAGGACAGGGTCTGGAGAGGCAACTTCAGTAGGTGACAGTGGCCCCACCAAGAAGATGAGGACATAGGGTACAGAGGAAGTGGAGGCCTCATCCTTTCTAGGAACAGAGAGGGGGCCCATGTGTCCACAAGCAGAGGCGGGAGAGGTAGTTCTGCAACTCTGGAATGTCACCAGATCCTCAGTTTGAAAGCTGGAAGAAGCCTTGAGGCTGAGCTCAGAACTGCTGCACCTGGACCTGAATGTATGTGTACTCTGGGCTTCAGGTGGCTCAGTGGTGACCTCAGAGAACAAGTTTGGGAGTCTCCACACCCTTGAAGTCATTGAGCATGGCTGAATCTTACTGGCCAGCACTCCAATACCACAAAGCCACAAGTATTGAAGTTATACGCAAAAGTCAGGCCTGGGTCGAGCTCCACTGTGATCACGGCAGAAAAGTGTTCGCATTTCTCAAAGATTAAACTCTACTCAGAACCCTCCAGGTTAGCTGAGACTTGGGACAAACACACCACCACCTGTGCACCGCCTCTGCTTCCCAAAGGAACGATACCATCAGCCTGGATAGCTCTACTATGCTGGACAGTGGAGCTTGGGGTCATCTCTCCCATGGCAACAAGGGAGTCGTCATCTTTAAACTCAGAAACATCTGAATCACAGCCCTAGAAGGGAGAACAGCGAAGAGAACCCTGTAGCCAGAATGAGCAGGCATCAGGGCTACGCCTCACACTGGAGAATATGAACAAAGAGAGCAGCTCCCCTCAGGGCCTCAGCCCCACCTCACAGGCTCCTTCCGAAAGCCAGTCCCTAGAGGAGGAAGCTGGACTGTCGGGTAACATCTCACCCCAACCTGTGGCTCATCCACCCAGGCCACCGCGTAATGGGGAAAGGCATTTGAGACAGGTAGCCTAGTGCAGCTGGCATCCCCTGATTCCAGCTCACAAATGAACTCTTGGGAGATGCATGGGCGCACATCCACCCGCACTCAGATCCAGCGGGTCTATGAGCCCTCGGTGAGAAGGAATGCCAGACCTGGTCCTCTGTAGCCATTTGAGCCCGGTCAGGAAACTCTGGCCTAGGAGTTCGCAAGCAGCTTGTCCTTGGGACAAGGAAGACCAGGAGACTATACAGGTCGGAAAGAGGTACATGGAGGTCCTGGGACACATCATAAGATGTCATGATGCCACAAAGAAAGGAAGGAAATTAACCAGGCATAGTGATACACACCTTTAATCTCAGCACTTGGGAGCATAGGCAAGTGGATCTCTGAGTCTGAGGCCAGCCTGGTCTACAAAGTGAGTTCTGGGTCAGCCAGGGCTGCTACACAGAGAAACACTGTCTTGAAAAAAAAAAAAAGAAAGAAAGAAAAAGAAAAAGAAAAGAAAAGAAAAGAAGGAGGGGGAGGAAGTGGAAGGAAGGAAGAAGGAGCAAGGGAAGGAACCTAGTGGACTCATCCTCATAAAGACTGAGACATGGACTTACCTTAGAGAGCTGGACAAGGTCCCCTAACATGGCGGGGTTTGGGGAGGGCGAAGTCTCCCATAGGCTGTAACTGAGAGCCTGCAGCATGTGCCTCCTCCTAGACCCAGTGAATTCCAGGCATTGTCCTAGTCAGAGGTCACCGAAGTCAACAGCACCAAGGAGGAGCAGGCAGTCAGGGAGCCCAAGGTGCTGGCAAGCATGTGTCCCAAACAAGAGGCAGGACAGTGACAGGAGGCAAGGAGGCAACTAGAGTTCTGGCGGCCAATAAGGACCTCTCTAGGAAGGGGACATTAGAGACAACACTAAAATGGAACAAAGGGCCAGGCATGAAAAGGTGGAGGAAAGGTATTACAGGTAAAACCCACAGCTCAAGCAAAGGCCCTAAAGCTGACATTGTTTCAAAGGTAACGAGCCTCCCATCCCAAAGCGGCATCCAAGCAAGACCTGGCAGAGCATGTGCAAAGGAACCTAAGTACTAGGAGAGGTTTGGATAAGCAGAGGTCTCTCACACTTCCAAAGCTGATGAATCTACCATCTACCTGGCACCGGGGAGGGGGAGGGCAGCTGGCACCTACTGCAGCTGCTGCGGCTGCAGGACACACCGGACACACGTGCATAGAGTGTGGGCAGCACACATGCATAGAGTGTTGGCAGCACCTTGGTTTCACTACTAAATGCACAAAGCGCGGCCTCTTGTGTGGCTCAGTGAGGATGTATAAACATGATGGGAGAAGAGCAAGAAGGCAAGAATAAAGTTTTCACTGACAGTGTGTGGAATTCCGGGCAGAACGGCCTTCCTCCCTGCCTCCGGGCGCCCTGGGTGGACACTTCCTGCAAACATTGGTTCTTGGCCTGTGGGGGTCTACTTCCTTTGTGCTAACTAATTTCTAACTGGGTTTTCAGCTACTTGTTCCTAAAACAGTCCTTACTGTGGCCCTCCAGTGTTCCATCTTCTTTGGTGGTGACGATGGCGTGTGCCCCCTCCCCCTTAGCAGGAGAGGAGGGAGGTGTGAAAAACCATCTAAAAGAGGTGGCTGGGAGCAGTCAAGCTCTATCCCCACGTGCAATCTTTATTTATAACTCGATGGAGTCAAAATTCAAGAGGCGACAACAGCAAGGGTCTTGTCCCCAAGATGCCAGGCAGAATAAGGTCAGGAAAAGCCAGTGCAGCCCTCAGAAGACCCGCCGTCACCAGGAGCTCAGCACTCCTGCAGACCACCCTGTCCTCCAGTCCTGTCCCTGGCTAATCTTGCTCTAATTTGCCCGGCTGCTTCCTGCTTCCTCCAAGCCACCGTAACTGGGAAATCTTCCGTTTACACGCAGGCACAAAGTCACCCCTGCTCTCGGAGGACACCTACAAAGGGTGGAACGACATTCTCCATCATCATTCTTGCCAGACATGGCTAATAATGACCCTCTTCTGCTAATGAAAAAAAGCACACATGTGTGCGTCACGGCTGCTGTAATTAAGCTTGTGACTAGTTGAATTGGAGGGAAATTAGATTTATTTACATGCCGTTCTGCTGCTGATGAAGCACTCGCTATTAGGGAGACTCCTCATTAACCCTCATTTTGAGGGCACCCTCTTTTGTGTTCCACTCCCTCTACGTCCCCTTCATAAATAGTGGTTGGTTAAAAAGCCATTCTCGGGGCTGGATTTTCTTCGGCCCTTAATTCTCCTCACCCAGATGCTGACGGTAAGAAAATGTTGTCAGAGTGATTACAGTTCTCCATGCCTTCACACCAATGCATTAGCCCAGCGCTGGGAGGGTAGGGGGTGCTGTTCTAAGGCACTTGGTGAGTCATGGTAGTGTGGGGGCCATCCCTGTCTCCAGGGCCAACCTAGAGGCAGAAGTGAGTGAATGAGTGGTTAGCTAAGACAGAGATAATGAGAGGGAGCCAGACTGGAGATGGAAGCAACAGACCAAGACCAAGCAGCGTCAGATGCACAGCTTCAGATGCACAGCTTCAGATAGCGTCAGCGAGAACAGCTGGAGTCCACAGACGCGACATTGGTGGCTATTTCCTAGATATTCAGAGGGGGTTGAATTTCATTCAAATCCTAGAGCTGGGCTGTGTTCAAATCTTGGAGTTGGTCTGTATCAAGAGGTGTCCTATCCCCATGGGTCTTTGAAGTCATGAATGCCCAATACAAACTTAACGACAGGCAGGTTTGTTTGTTCTTTGGTTTGTCTGGTTTTTTGAGACAGGGTTTCTCTGTGTAACAGCCCTAGCTGTCCTGGAACTCACTCCCAAGACAGGGTTTCTCGGTGTAGTTTTGGTGCCTGTCCTGGATCTCGCTCTGTAGACCAGGCTGGCCTTGAACTCACAGAGATCCGCCTGCCTCTGCCTCCCAAGTGCTGGGATTAAAGGTGTGAGCACTCGGGAGGCAGAGGCAGGAGGATCTCTGTGAGTTCAAGGCCAGCCTGGGCTACCGAGTGAGTTCCAGGAAAGGCGCAAAGCTACACAGAGAAACCTTGTCTTGGGGAAAAAAAAAAAAAATCGTGTGTACCACCACTGCCCGGCTTGTTTTCTTTTTGTTTTGTTTTGTTTTGTTTTTAGATATGTTTCTGAAGGGCAGTGTCATGTCATTAAATATACAAATGGACACTGAGATGCTTTGCAGTTTCCAGAAATGCTAGACTGTGACAAAATACACGTATTAGAGTTAAGGGAGCATGGTAATCCAGGGCTTAAGCCTTGCAGAACTGTCCCTGCCAAAGAGACTCAGCCCACCTCCCTGGAGTCCTGCAAGTGGCCTAGGCAAGGAACACCAGACCAGCAGAGACGACTCGTCATCTCCTGGCTCAGACAGCCTCTGCTGGCCCATCCCTCAAGCTTGGACCCAGCAAAGCTTCAAGTCAAAAGGGCCAGAGACCACATGACCAAGTCCATTGCTACCCTGAACAAAGAGACTCTCCAGCACCTTCCTGAAAGCTGTGCAGAGCTGGCAGGGGAGGATGTGGGTACCACAGTCACCATCTCTCATGGCACACTGGGAAAGGGGGCTGGGAATACAGGGATGTACCCATACGAACTGATACCAAGTTCATAGAGAGCGGACACAGAAGCATATGAAACAGATAGAGGGATGGGTACCAACAAAGAACCTGGGCTATGGGCTTGCATAATTGCCTGAGGTTTTTGTTTGTTTGTTTGTTTTGTTTTTTTGTTTTTTCTAAAGCAAGAAAACTTTTAAAAGCCCAAGTCTTATCAGAGACAGAGGTCCTTCTAACTCACAGCTTGCCTCTGGGCTCCAGAGCAGACAAGTGAGAATTATAATGCTGGGTGACCCAACAGCTAAGACAAGTATTTGTGTGTAGGTATTTGGCCTTACTTATAAATTACTTGATGCATAATGGCCAGGTTTTTTTTTTTCTTTGTTTTTTTCTTTTCTCTTCCATTAGGCTGTTAACGTTGGGACCGAGTCCAATGCCTCTGTTCCATGCCAAAGACAAAAATCAGGCTTTCAACACATGCTTATTAACAAACACAGCCAAGGGCTTCCACTCACATTCTCGTGGCATCTCAGTGTTAGGCTGGGCTCAACTTCATCACTGGCTTTGTTTAACCTCCTGTACTACAAATTTCCCACATAAACTCCTGAGTTCATATGAAGGCTATCTCCTTCCTCCCAGAGCAAGGGAATGAGGAGACCAGGCCCTTGCTGCTGCCAAAGTGATGGCTTTGTCAAGGCCCACAGAAAGGATATTTAGGACACAAGAGGGAGACCATGCAACTCATGCCGGACGGAGTTCAGCACTGTGCCATTACACACAAGTTTAAAGTCAGTTTCAATCCTCTCCTATGCAACCCACCTGTCCATAACGACAAAACATCAACACATCTCTCCAAGTACTGAGTGCTCTTGAGAAGTCAACCCCAGAGAGACACATGACCCGCTGCTTCCAAGGCCCAACTTGGGTAGAGCACCAAACTCAATGCAGCAGGGAACAGAGCTGCCCCTGCTCTTGGCCCCATGCCGTCCTGTTCCATCAAGGAAGCTGGAAGGTGATGTTTGTACATGATGTGGGCAGCCCAATAGTCAACCCAGGTTTGCCTACCATGGAGGTGCCATATCAAGGACCCATAGAGGTGTGGTGGTAAGCACAAAGAGATGGGTCTTCTCTAACACACAAGGAGAGAGGCTAGTCCAAGACCGAAGAGCAGACAAAGCTCTCCTCACCACAGAGGCTCCACTGGGGCTGTCTGTGGTCATCTGCTCAGGACTGAGGTATCTCGTCCATGGACATCGATAAAAGCTCTGGTTTCTTCAGCCACCCACCAAATGAGTGGGTCATGTGATGGTCACATGCTGACCTACCTTCACCTACCAGTGGCAGGAAATGGTCTCTCCAAGGGCCTCGCCACCAGGGGTATCCTGTGTATTCTAACAGTGTCTGTAAAACCATCTGAAAGGTTCATCTTCACTATCCACAGGACAGAACTTGGGATCCCAGGAGACCCAGCTTTGAGTGTGCCTGCAGGACACTCCCAGAGAGATTTAAATGAGGTGCAGAGAGCCACCCCAATGTGGACAGCACTGTCCCAGGGGTGGGGTATCAGACTGATGAAAACTGAAAAGGGAAGACGACGCCAGCGTTCACCTCTCCCTCTGCTTCCAGACTATGCACACAGTGTGACAAGCTTCCTCGTGTGCTGCCACCATGGCCTCGCTGCCATAATGGGCTCTGTCCTCGAGTAGGGAACAAAATCAACCCTTACGTAGTTTTCTGTAAGCATGTGGTCACAAAGGTAAGAAAAATAACTAACACATCATCCCTCATACTTCCTAAAGAAGATAATCCAAGAGTCATACACAAGGATGACAGAACTTTTTTATTTATTTAGTTTTTTGTTTTGTTTTTTTGAGACAGGATTTCTCTTTTTTTTTTGTGCCTTTCATTGATCTCGCTCTGTAGACCAGGCTGGCTTCGAACGCACAAAGGCCTGCCTCTGCCTCCCAAGTGCTGGGATTAAAGACATGCGCCGCCACCACCACCTGTTGGATGACAGAACTTTAAAAAAAAAAAAAAGACGTCCATAGAAGTCAAGCCAGTGGTCCCTTCTGGGAGAGGAGGGGCTACATCTCTGATAGGATTTGGAAGCGCCTGGCAAAGTTCTGTCTCCAGATCTGAGATAGCTGGTCAGCGGCACTTTCTAACAGTCACTGAACTTTGTTGTGAAATTTTGATGTCTGCCTCATTTTGCAATAGAAGTTTGTTCACTGGCAGGCGTGGGAGGCAGAGGCAGGCGAATCTCTGGGTTCAAGGCCATCCTGGTCTACAGAGCGAGATCCAGGACAGCCAGGGCTGCACAGAGAAACCCTGTCTCGAAAAACCAAGAAGTGTGTTGATCATAAAAGGGAAGCTTGTTATGCGTTTTGCATGAAGGTGGACGCAAGACAGGGGCCAGCAGCTGGCTGGGAGGTGACAGCAGGAGAGCCCAGGGTCAGTCCCCAGCCAGATGTTGTGGCCAAACGGAAGGTGTTATAGGAGCATGGCAGGCTCACCAACATCTGGGACCCGTGAAGTGCTGGGTCGGGGTGTGCGGTTTACAGGGCAATGGCAGCTCTGTCCTGCTGTGCACAGGATCTAGACATTTAACTCAGGCTGGCCTTGAACTGGCAATCTCCTTGCCTCTGCCTCCCAAATGCTGGGATTATCAGCAAAGGCTATTTTAAGCAGAGCTGCCCTCCGGCAAGTGTCACGGCGGAGCCTTCCTGCTTCTACCGTTGTACTCTTTTGGAGTTCAGAGACTCAATCTCAAGAAGCACTGCATTTGGAAGAGGCTGAGGCCCGACATGCCAAGTGAAAAGCCATTCCAGAGTAGCAAGCTGGGAGCAAGGAGAGCCACCTGCAACACTGCGCACAAGGAGACTCGCACCCAGCAGCCCACCTCCTCCGCCTCTTCTTGACGAACTAACTCAAAATTATTCATCTTTGCACACTGGAGTGCACACACGCATACACGCACACACGCACGCACGCCAATGCAAATGCACACACATACACAAAGGAGCACCTTTCAGGGAAGGCTTAACAAGGGAGTGAATGAATGAATCCGTGTTCAAATCTACTGAACCAGGGTTGAGTCCCAAACAGCAGAAGATAGGCTAATGCTGTGGGATATTCTGTATGTCCTGTGGGAGCCCATTCTTGGGTTCCTCTTGGCTTTACCCAGCAGGTCCGCATAGAGGATGATTAGGACCACAGCCTGAGTGCAGGTGTCTGAGATGGTCTGCACTTGGCTGTGCTGTGGGATGGTCTGTATGTCAAGTTGCTCTGATTGGTCAATAAATAAAACCTGATTGGCCCATGACTAGGCAGGAAGTATAGGCGGGACTAACAGAGAGGAGAAATAAAAGAACAGGAAGGCAGAGGGAGTCACTGCCAGTCTCTGCCAGGACAAGCAGCATGTAAAGATGCCGGTAGGCCACGAGCTGCGTGGCAGGGTATAGATTTGTGGAAATGGATTAATTTAAGCTATAAGAACAGTTAGCAAGAAGCCTGCCACAGCCATACAGTTTGTAACCAATATAAGTCTCTGTGTTTACTTGGTTGGGTCTGAGTGGCTGTGGGACTGGTGGGTGACAAAGATTTGTCCTGACTGTGGGCAAGGCAGGAAAACTCTAGCTACAGGCTAAAGTCATACTTCCAGAGAGGCCTGCAAATAAAGATCCACCCCAGGTCACAGCAGACATAGTACGGCCTCTGTGACCCAGTGAGAAGTGGGTGGACCCCACTGAGGCATAAACCCAGCCAACTTCATTGCTCTGTGCCCCTCGTCCATTCCTACTGTGAGTCTCCACACAGATGATCACATGTTGGGCCGTAGGAGGCTGCAAAGACACTGTGGTCTTAGAAAGCGCCTGTGACTGCTTTCTGACACTGCGGAGCCAAAAGGCAAGAATGGCTGTCTCCATGTCCGGGTGAGAGAGCTGGGGCTCACAGGGCTCGGGCAGCTGAGGGGAGGACCAGCCAGGAGGGGAAGGAAGTTCTGCTCCCCTCCAGAACAACTAACTCCCCAGGCCCCGGCAACTCCAGCCTTGCTTTCCTAATGGAACCATGGGGAATCAAGGGCCGGTGACCTCCCCACACCGCTGTCACCCAGGACCTGAGGACACAGCATCTCCCGCTTGAGAACTACCTGTGTGGAACCTTCTGCTCCCTACCTTCAGCCCCAGCCTGAGAGCCAATGGGGCCATCCGCACCAGACTGGGTCTCAGAATACTTGAGTTGTCCAGTGAGGGAAATGAACGAGAGTGGAAGGACACGCCCACCAAGGCTCCTCAGCAGCGATGTTTGCTTTCCTGAGCACCTCCTCACTCCCCACTTTCCCCGAGTTTAACTCATAAATCCTGAACGGGTGACAGGACATTTTTACCTAAGTGTGCACACGAATCAGCTGTAGGACATTCCGTCCTTGGCACAGTCCCATGTGTTCCCCAAGGCAGCCTCGCTCACCTCCGTCACAGATGTTATCCTCCCCTGGTTCTAAGCACACGGATGCGGATGGGACCGAAAGGCTCCCACTTGTGGCTTCTCTCACTTACAGCACTCCACCCCGGACACTTTGCGGCAGTGGTTACAATGCCCGGGTTGCTGGCCAGAGGTCACAGCACTCCCGGGACCACAGCTGACTTTGCTCCCCAGGCCCAGGCTCCATCTCCCTCATGCCAGGGTAGCATGACAGCTTGAGGGGTCAGGGATGCGCCCATGGGTCATCATACACCACAGCCGCCACTCAGCTTAAGTGAGACATGGAGACCAGGTGTCTTTCCCTAGGGAAAAAGAAGGGAGTGGGGTGGGCATGGGTGTGTGGATCTGTGTGTGTGTGTGTGTGTGTGTGTGTGTGTGTGTGTGTGTGTGTGTACGCACTGTGTGAAGCTGGCGCCTCTCCTGCACCTGCACACTTGTCCTTGGACCTAGATGCAGACAGCTGGGATCCACCCAGCTCCCCTCTCCAGGCCACGTGGCTGAGGGCCATGCTCTACAAGTGTGCTGTCATGGTGTGCAGAGACTGGATGCAGGAGTGTGCTGCTCCTGGACGATGAGGCGGGGAGTGGCCGACCATGCAGCCCACAACAGAGGACCAATCGGCATTGAAAAGAAAGGAACCCCTAACACAGTCTGTAACGTGGATGACCCTGAGGACAGACAAGAAAGGGAAACAGCCAGACTCAAATGACCCAGCTCACCTATTGGTACCTTAGGAAAGAGCAGAGAGAAGGACAGGGGCAGCTGCCATGCTGGGAGCAGAAAGGGAGGCTGATATCAGGGGAATGGACTTCAGGAATCCTGGAGAAGGGAGGGGTAAAGTGGGCGGCAATGCACTTAATGCCGCTGAACCAACAAACACCTCCAAAAGTACTCCATTACAACTTCTCTTCTAAAAAATCATAAATAAGGAAAAAATAAATAAATGCTGAGATGCCTAGACAGCATATGCAAGAAAAAGAAAACAGAAATCATGGTATTATCACAAACAAAATGCAATTAAAGGCAGACATGTTTAAATAGGGTCATGAAGGTTACTTTATACTACAAATGATAAAAAAAATGGGGTTCAGGGTCCCAGCATGTTCAGAGCGCAGCAAGCAGGGGAGGACACCCCACCTCCAGCCAGATAAAAAGCATAGGGAAGAGCCTAGTCTCTTTCTAATTTTTAGTTTTTGGAAGACAGGTGGATGTGGGTGCGTGTGTGCATGTGTGTACACAAACATGCACATATGTGGAGACCAGGATGACAACTGTTTTCCTCAATCACTCCCCACCTTTTTTTTTTCTCTCTCTCACTAGGAACTTGGGGCTCACAGCTGGCCAGCAAGCCCCAGGGGTACAGTTGTCTCCGCGCCCCCCCAGGGCTGGAATTACAAGTGCAAACCTTCACACCCAGCTCTTTACATGGGTGCTGGGGGGTGGAACTCAGTCCTCTTCACACCCAGCTCTTTACATGGGTGCTGGGGGGTGGAACTCAGTCCTCTTCACACCCAGCTCTTCACATGGGTGCTGGGGGGAGGGGTGGAACTCAGTCCTCTTCACACCCAGCTCTTTACATGGGTGCTGGGGGGTGGAACTCAGTCCTCTTCACACCCAGCTCTTTACATGGGTGCTGGGGGGTGGAACTCAGTCCTCTTCACACCCAGCTCTTTACATGGGTGCTGAGGGTGGAACTCAGTCCTCGAGCTTGCAGAGCAAGCACTGTATCAACCGAGCCATCGTCCCAGGCCCTGGAGCAGGGCTTCTCAACCTTCCCAACGCTGCGAGCCTTTAACACAGTTCCTCATACTGTGCTGACCCCCAGCCATAAAATTATTTTGTTGCTACTTCATATCTGTAATTTTGATGCTGTTATGAATCGCAGTGTAAGTATCTGATACCCACGGTATCTGACATTTGACCCCTGTGGGCGTCATGTTGAGAATCACTGCCCTAGAGCCTTCTTTCTTTGTAGCCTGGACAATGCGACTCCAGAGAAAACAGGCTCTGCAACAGTTAAGAAAACACGCATGCTCCTGGTCGGCATGGTACCCATACCACAGGCCATGACAGGCACCGCCTTTGGACATCTTTTGTGGTATGTTTGGTTTTGCCTGTGGTTTTTTCGGTTGTTGTTTTGGTTTGTGTTTGCTTTTTGGAAGGATTTTGTTGAGTGGCCTGGGCTGGCTTTGAATTTGGTCTGTAGCTCAGGGGCCTTAAACCTCCAATCCTAGGGGCTGCAATGCCATGCCTGCACCACCAAGCCCAGGACACTGACGTCAAACTTTTGTTTTTCAAAGTCTTGCAGCCTTGGGAGTGAATCCTAGCTCTGAAGAACTCCTCTTGTGGCTCCTGGTAAAACAGGGCTTTGCATCCTGGGAAGCCAAGGAAACTCAAGTTGCTCCAAGCCTGAAGCTGAGCTGTGGGTAAATGACAGCCTTCAGCTTCCAACCAAGGCCAGCATACACAGGCTCTGTATAATCTGTTTCCTTTACCCTTCGGAGCAGGGCTACAGCCTAAGGGTTTGGGCTACAGGTCAAGAAACTGAGGCCCACCAGAAGAAGGCAAAGCTGAGGTTCAGCCCAGTGTTCAACCATCAATCACATTGTGGTGTCCTCCAGGGATACCGAAGCAACCTGGGCGCCACAGTGAGACCTGAGACAGTAGAATTTAATGTGGGCCAAGGTCTTGGCATCCTTACCCCGAAGTCAAAAGCCAACTCACTCAAATGGAGTGGTGGGAATCCTTAGGGCACTTGGCTCTAAAAATTCATTTGATCTACCAGCCCAGGAGAGGTTTCTTTGTGATCTATAAATGATGAGGGGGGAAAAAAACTAGAGGGGTGATCAGAGAGGAACAAGGACAGCCAAAAGTCACACAGCAAGTTCCCAACCTTTGACCCTAGAGAGAGAATCAGACCTCACCAGGCCCCCAAGGCACGAACCATGGATGACCGAGACACAGATGCCTTCTCTGAAGTCTTCCTTCCAGGCCACCACCTACTGCCCACCTGGCGATCAGCCCCTCATTTTCTCTTGCTAATTAACTTGGATGGAAATGTCTTTAAAGTGAGGCTCAGGGCCCCCCACCCCTTCTGTGAACCAATTTCATCACAACGGAAACCATGTAGCCAAAATGAGAAAAATGAGAATCCCCTCCTCCTTGGGCCCGCGCCCTTGAAGGCATCTTATTAGAGAAGGCCAGTTCTTAATTAACATTTTGATCTTTAATCCATTACCCATCCCTCTAATCCTGTCCAGAGGTGCGGCTGGCCCACTTCCGCAGGCGGTGAGTCCAGCACCAGGGCTCGCCACAGCTGGACGCCGCCGACAGCCTCCACTCCCAGACACCTGCTCTGCTCCAGGCGGGAGGCACCTCCAGGACGGGTGGGAGCCAGCTCTCTAGCCGGCTCAGTGCGAACCCGGATGGCCACTGCAGACAGGAGTTCACTTCATTAACCCAGAGCCCTGGCTGTCCCCACTGGCCCTAGTACTCTTGGCTCTGAGGGGCTTCACTTCAAAGAAATGGTGTCCTTCCTAGCCCAGCTCTGCCCACTCCAGCACTCTCCAGCCCATGATCAATTCTGCAACTACACCAACCATATCAAGATGGATCTGACACAGCAGCCTCGAGCCCCACAAAACCCAGAACCTGCCCTATTATTTGCAAGCTAGTCTGGGGACATGGCCACTCCTGCCTACCACCAGAGGCCATGTCCAATATCACGCTCAAGCTTCACTGCTTGCCCGATCGGTGTGGCCCACACAATGACAGGAACCCAGTGCAAGCATGTGACCTGACCCCCGCAGATACAAATGCTCATAGTCTCCCACCCCAGTGTCCCTCAGTATCTACCAGGAGCCTCATCCTAACCGTAGTTCAACCCAAGTCCTCATTAGTGGCCTCCAAGTGCCCCACATCTCAGTAAGCCCCATCCAGAACCAGCAATGCAGCCACCAGCCTTGGAGGGCCTGTGTCCTACCTTTGGCTCATATTCTTTGTTCTGGCACTCTGTGAGTGCTCCCTCCAGAGAGGCTGAGCTGACCACTCCTGTCCAGCCTTGACTGCAACTCCCTGGCCCTCACCCAGAAGTTGGTGGCATCACCCTGTCTCCTGCTCATGCACAGCTGGAGGGGTATTCTGACAGGCCACCCAAGCAGCTAACAATGCCCAGAAGAGCTCAGCTTTGCACACTCACACCCTGCCTCACCTCCTCGGCCTGGCCCCTTGGGCTCTCTGCTCCAGCCTCAGTGAAGAACCCTTGCTCCACAGGTTCACCTCAGAAACTGCCCCGGCCTTCTACCTGGCCCTAATATCCCTTTTCTCATACAGAAGCCTCTGACCATGCCACCTACCTACCACATGTGGTCATCTACTGACCACTTCAGTGACACACGCCGATGTCCATTCACACAGTCACATTCCCAGCACCATCCCTTCTCCGCACAGAAGAGCTTCGTCAGTCCAGTTCACCATCAGGAACATGGACACGTGCAGTAGGGGTGCCTTAACACTGGTGACTGCAGAAGTAAATAGGCCTGTGGAGACTGTGCCAGTGGTAATCCAGTATCACACCCCATCCAGGAGACAATCTGTATCAATAGGATGAGGTTCATACAGCATCAGCTGAAGAGGTAGTTAGACATAAAGCAGAACTTCCTGCTGGTACATGACCTGAGAAATTGTCCATGTATGAACAAAGCCAAAGCTCCTGCTGGGGAGGAGGAAGAGGAAACTGGGAGAGGATATGAAGCCTACAGACCAGGGAGAAAGGGCAGCCAGCATGTGGTCATCCACAGACTCCTAAGGACAGGATGAGGGCTCATATACAGTTTAAAACCCAGGGTCTACACAGACCATCGACTGAAGGACAGCAGAACTCCAGCATTCACGGGTTCTTTCCATAGTCGTCCTTAAGCTGCCAGCACTGCCCATGCTGGGAGAAGTCAACTATGCACTAATGACCTGGAAGGACACCCATGTCTCCCTCAGCATCTTAGAGAGGTGCTGTCTGTGCGGTAACACAGTCAGCTGCAGCTTGCGATGCAGCAGCTGGCCAGACCCCTGGCATCTCTGAGCCTCACACATCCAGAAAGCACTACTACCTACGGCCTGAATGCTTCTGTGAGGGTCCCACGAAGGGTCGCCTGTGGCTCTGCTGCAGGAGAAAAGGGAGCAAGCCCATGTACCTCAGAGGTGCAATCTACCCTGGCAACTCACCCAGGCCAGCCCCAGGCCTCTGCAGAACATGCTGAAAATGCCCATAGGATGCATGCAAGCTGGTAGGTAGGGGGAGGGCCACGGGGGGCATGGCCATCAACGCGTCTTCTAGGGCCTCCATCGCCCTTCCTGAGGAGCAGGGTCCCTCTTAAAGAAGACAAACCGGGAGCCGGGCGTTGGTGGCTCACGCCTTTAATCCCAGCACTTGGGAGGCAGAGGCAGGCGGATCTCTGTGAGTTCGAGGCCAGCCTGGGCTACCAAGTGAGCTCTAGGAAAGGCACAAAGCTACACAGAGAGACCCTGTCTCGAAAAACCAAAAAAAAAAAAAAAAAAAGACAAACCGATAACAGGTCCCCTAGGTTCACCACCCCTCTTTCCTTTCCTCCATACTTGGAGTTTCCTTCCTCCTACCTAGATAGAAGATGCCCCCAGGATTCCCCCAGGAAGGCTCACCATGGAAAATCTACAGGGCACCAGCTAGCCAGAGGAAGTAGCCAGCAGCGGGCCTCAAGGGCCCAGGCCCAGATCCCTCTGTCATAAGATGGTCAAGTAGGCATCAGAGCTAGGTGGGGGTAAGGAGGGCCATCCTCGAGCTCTCCATCTCTTTTGGACCTCCACTGCCCAGCTGTGCGCTCCCAGAAGCTGTATTCTAGCCACACACAGTAGTAAATACAACAACGTGGCGGGAGGTAGCAGGACAGGCAGGTGTGGTAAGAGGCAAGTCCTCAGCCTGTCTGTGGCAAGCACGACCAGCAATGCTTTAGACGGGCAGGCGAGCGGGGTGCCCCCCCCACAAAGGGCTGGGCTAAGCTGGGCTCGCCCATGTCAACAGCTCCTACCACGGTGCCCAAACTTCAGGAGTTAGATACAAAACAAGGTAACCACTGTTGTTACCTCAGGTCAGAAAAGAGCGAGCAGCCTTCCTCGGGGCTCACAGAGCCACAGCAGGTGAGGGCTTCACCAAGCGGCTCTGAAGAAGTTGCTGAACTGCATTATGACCCACTTCGGACATCCATGCAGCTGCCCATCCTCCAAGGCAGGCTGTCTGCCAGCTCCCCATGTGGGTCGCATGGAACCCTGGGTTACAGGATGCTCTAGTCCGTGAGTGCCTTCCCAGGGTCGATGGGAGAACAATCCCAAGGAAAAATGCTTATGTAGCACATGCCCAGTCGTGACTGTGATGGTGGCCACGGAGATGGTGGGTGGCCGCAGTGACGATGACAGGATGACAGCCACGCTTCGTTCATTCTCTCTCTCTCTCTCTCTCTCTCTCTCTCTCTCTCTCTCTCTCTCTCTCTCTCTCTCTCTCTGCCTACTAGCCGGCCGGGAAGCTCATCAGCTGTACAATGGCCCAACCCTTATTATAAGTTTCCAACAAAATTAGTCTTTTCCTCTCTTAGTTAGGCTGACCGGTGAGGCACAGGCCACTCCTATCCTGTCACAGATCACCACAGTGAGCATTTAGTAAGTGTCAGCTGAACACATTCCTCTCTCACTTATTCTCAGACCAAATCGGCAGGTCATGGCTCTGTGATCCTGCCAAAGGTCAGGAAATGTCCCAGGGAAGAGGCAGTAACTGAGTCAGGTTCACTCTCCAAGAGCAGCTCCTAGGTAGTACTGTGCGCCCCCCAGCTCCCTCCTTGTTGGTCTCTGGGAAGAGAATCCTGGAGGGCGGGGACCCCATTATACCCTGACGCCTCATGCAGCCCAGACATGTGCTGAACACACTGTCACAAAGTTGATGGTGGAAACAATGGTCCACAGGCTTCAGATCCTGTGCCTCTGCATCTTCAGGGCTCAGCAGCCCCCCCTCCAACATTAACCATAACCACAGCCTGGACCCTAACGTCAAATCTAAACTCATTCAACCCACGTAATTCTCCTGGCCTTCTCTCCACCCTGCGTAGCCAGCATTCTGCCGCAAAGGCTAGGCCAGGTGGGGGGATGATGCGGGCTCTTGGGCTCTCGGAGACAGCATGGGCTCACACAGCTGATGGAAGCATGTGGGGTCTGCTGCAGGGAGTCAGCAGAGACAGGAGGTCGCCACACACACACACCACAAAAAAACCTGGGCAGAGTAGGCTGAAGCCATAAAAGCCCAGAGAACTGGACAAGAGCAGTGACCTTCACTCACTGTGGTGACGGCTCTGGCCTTCAAGGGCCAGCCTAGGGGGTGGGGAAGATGCCCAGCCCTGCTTCCTGCCTGTTCCAGGCTGGCCAGGAGCCCTACAGCCAGCACAGGAAATAACAGGGGCCCCCAGAGGCCGCCCAGGCAGGCCCAGCACCGGCCAGCCAAGGCTGCCCGGGAGGGAAGGAGGCCATTGTCAGCCTTTGTTTTGGTTTCCCCAGCACTACCCAGACTCCAAGAAGCCAGGGAGCTGACAAAGCCTCCCCTCAGCAGCTGTCCAGCCTCCCAGTCCCAGCCCTGCAGACAAGCCTGCCAGGTCCCTGGGCTCTTAAAGTGGCAGGTGCAGGGTGAGAACTCAGCCATGTCGAAGTTGAAGGTGGGTGTGCATGGGCCAAGACAGGCCAGGCAGTCAAACAGGCAGATGGGTATGAGGGTCGGGGTTCTGCCTCTGTCAGGCCAGCACTGGGCCCAGCAGCAGGGGCAAATGTCTGGGAGAAAAGATTTAGACCCTGAAGGCAACAATAAAGAAACTGAAGAAAGAAAATGGAGAGCACTGGTATCAACCTGACTCTGCAAAAGAGCCAAGGGACCATCCAAGAAGCAGGCATCAGCTGCCCCGTGCTAACACAGCACTGTGGACAGGAGAGGAACCAAGTGCCATGCACACATTTGCAGGTGTCTTTGTGGGTATGCATACACAGTTGAGCACACATATATGCATGCTATATGGAGGGGCGTGTGTGAAGGAAGGCCTGTGTGTGAATGTGCCCATCTGAATGTGCCTGTGCGTCATGGGAGGTGTATGTGGGGAGATGCATGTTGTGTGTGCATGACTTTGAACTGCACTCCAGGCTTATACTCAGCAGCAGTCTCTCACTCAGACATAGTTCCTGGCAGGTTCTCACCTGTGACCTGTCATTACTGTGACATCATCAGAGCTGTCAGCCCGTCCTAGCACACCTCACACCAAAGGAAGGTCACTGAGCCCCAGGACCATGAGCCAGCAGCTCCAGGAGGAGGACCCTGGACTCAGCTCAGGAAGAAGCCCACCAGCTGGGAGGCGGAGCACGGATCTCTACCACCCTGGACCACAATGGCCATCTGGAGGTTAACGTGCGCATGCTGTAGGTACCCTGCCTGGCACTGAGTGACTGCTCCTTGGACAGCAGTCACTAATGAGTCAGCGATGAGCATAACAACCGTCGTCCCAGCCTCTGCAAGGCCGTGGGGTACCAAGGCCCTGCACCCTGAGAACAGTCACCATAAAATGTATCAAGTTTACCAGATTCAGTGTCTGTCTGATGTGCTAACCACTACCACGTACCAAGTACAGCCATCAGTTAAAGCAATCAAAAAGCAGGATGGGGTGGATGGGGGGTATAAGTTATGTAAATGCAGTGATGATATATGAAGCTCTCAAAAAATATTTTTAAAAAGCAGTCAAAAAGAGACTATGTGGTGTGAAAAAAAACACAAAAACCTTCTCTGTGCAGGACAGACTGGATGTGTACATGCATGCCATGTGTATTCCTGTTGAGTGAGGGGACAGCAGCCAGAGCCCAGTACGCTGCCTGGAGCCTACAGCTGACGCATCATTGACCATGACCATAAAGACCGAGAGGCTGGTCTACAGAGTGTCCGCCTAGGACGTCAGGACCAGCCAGGCTGGGTTGACCTTGGCCATTTCCTACCGGGTGCTGGCTCTGCCTCCATAGTTCGTGTGTCCAGCCCCACCCACTGAACCAACAGAACTGCATCATGGGCTCCGGGCTCTGCCTTTCAGAGCAAACCTTGGCTCATACCAGATCCTCTGCACCCCACGCTCCTCTTACGGAAAAGTCATGACCCCAAGTCGGGTTGGCATGAGGAGTGTGGGTTCTGAGGGCCTGCCTGGGGACAAAACTGAGACGGGGGGGGGGGGCCGCTTGTGATGAGAGGGAGGGTGATCTGAGCGACTCTACCACCCCAGCTCCAAGCTCAGAGCTAAGGTCTAATGCCTGCTTCTCCATGTGTGGCCCACAGCAAGAAAGGAGCAGAGGACATAAGCCCCTGGGAACAGAGCACTGCACACAGAGTCCCTCCTGAGCCCTCACTACCATTCCCACTTTAGATGAGGAAATGCAAGAGCCTCGGGGAGGTAGAGTAACTAACTCAACCCTCACACAGCTCATGAGTAGCTGGATTCTAAACCTAGACTTTGTTCTTCTCAAAGAGGACAAAAATCTAGCCCTAAATTGCCCAGGGCAAATACTAAACAGGAAAGGTGCTGTTCTGGACCTTAGCAAATGGGAGCAGTACCCTGGGAGTGGCTGAGCTGGGGTACAGTGGCGAGCTCTTCAGTCCAGCAGTGGTAGTCAGGACAGGAAGCAGGAGGCATTGCTGGCACTAACGGAGGATGGCAAGAAACCATAGCATGGTCATCCTGGGAAGCTTCCCGGAGGAGGTGTGGCTTAGGTTGCTTCAAAAGATGAACAAGAACGGCACAGACTGAGGCCCAGTAAGAGAAGAGACTGGAGAGTAAGAGCCTGGTTGGATCGGTGGCATCTCCATGCCAGTGTCAGAACTACAGTATCTCATGCACGTCTGGCCCTGCCAAGCCTCAGTCAGCATTTTGACAAGGACACGTCTGCTCACATGTTCATGTTCAGATAGTACGATATAAACTCCTCCAGGACACAGAGGCTGGGTACCAACCCACAAATGCATCATCCCCACACATCTCCACACACCTCTGAGGTTGGTCCTCTTTAACGACCAGGCTGAAAGTCACCAAAGAACTCCAGGCTTCTGTGTCCCCCTGAAAGGTTCCCGGGCCTTTGGGAAGGGGTGACAGCACAGAGATGATGCCTCCCTGTAAAAAGAATCATCACCCCATCCCCCACTCCACACCCTCTGGTGTCACCTGAGAAACCCATCATCACCAGGTGGGAAAGAACTGCACACCGGTCTCCCCAAGCCACACAGAACCAAGTCCCAGGGCCAGCAGCAGAAGAGCGGCTGAGCATCAGGCTGGGGCCATGGACCAAGCAGCAGGAGAATGCCCGCATCTAGCTGGAAAGAGTGGACCTGAGCAAATCAAGCCCCATGCCATGGAGGTGAAAACACCAGAGAAATGGAAGGGTAGCAGAGAACAGAGCTCACAGGCTCACTCCTTGTGCCCAAGCTCCAGCATGCCTGGCTACCAGCACACAGACATGCACACAGACCCGTCAGAGCAAGAGTGCTCCCACCAGAGAGTATGACCCAACAGGAGCCAAGATTGATGGGAGCCTGAGAAAAGGCGAACCAGGAAGCTAAGAAGTACCACATTCTCTGAGGAGAGCTGGTCATGTCTTGCCCAGTTCCAGGAAGGAACCAGGACCTCTCAGGGGTCGAAGCCAGCAAAGCAGGAACCTGGACACACGGACACACACACACACACACAGAGAGAGAGAGAGAGAGAGAGAGAGAGAGAGAGAGAGAGAGAGAGAGAGAGAGACAGGTACACACACGTGCCTGTGCCTGTGTGCACACATGACAGATGCCCTACCTCGTCCGACTACTCTCCATGGTAACAGAGTGGCCCCCTCTCAGCTCCAGTCATCACCTGAAGGCTTCTGAGGTCCCCCGTGCTGTTGGGAAGCAGGTCTAACAAAGGCCCCGCTCAGGCCAGCCCAGCCAGGGGGCCTTCCAGCCAACCAGCTGACGCATGCCCGCCATGCTCCCCTGGTGAGCTCAGGGCCACCATGTCTTCCTACCCAGCCTGCCTGGCTCCACTTAGCTCAACTCCCCACAGACTCCCCAGCCGAGCTAATGAGAAACTCCCCAGCTGGCCTTGTATAAAAACGCATTTCATAAGTCTTTAAAATGCTAGGAAATTCTACATCTCTTTAGTGAGACTTTCCTGTTCCTTGAAAATGTCCCTTGGTCCTCATCAAGAGGATGAGGGGAGGGGGACAGAGCACAAAGGGTGGACAACCCCCTCCAGAGCAGCCTGGGGTCCACAGGGACCCTGGGGTAGCTTCCACCAGGGGACAGAGCAAGGGGACTCCCAGCCAGAGGGACAGCGTGGAACCCAGAGTAGGAAGCTCCAGGAGAGGAACAATATGGGGGAAGCAGGGAAGAAGGGGCGAGTCAGTCTTGACTGCCTTCATTTGGGAACTGAAAGGGGAAAATGAGCCTGAGTGTGGTGATACACGCCTGTCATTCCAGCCCTTGAGAAGCTGAGGTAGGAGGCCACACCCGACAGCAGCGCGAACCCCCCCCCCCCCCCCCAGGCCTTCAAGCACAGAACTCGGGAGTCTGCGAGGCTGTTTCCTGGGAGGGACAATGGAGCCAGTCCACTGCCTTCACCTAGGTCGAAGGATATGAAGGAGCTTTGCAAAGGCCTGCGATGTGAAAGGCATGAGTGGCAATGCTGGGGGGCCTGGGCAGGGGGGTTTGCAGACACAGGCTCTGTGAAAGCTCTGCAATCAAATAGTCAGTCAGCACACGTTCTGACCAAACAGGACCCGAGTGGCTTCCACTCCCACATCAAAAGGGCCGCTCTTCCGGACATTCCCCTTGAATCACCTAGCCAAAGCTTGGAGGTGACAGACTGCAGGAAGTGGGGGCTGACCACACCCTACCCCTAACCGGAACCGCGCTAAAAGGAAACAGGAAGCTCCACATGCTTGCCCCTCAAAGCCCAGAAAAATGGATACTCAGCCCCTGGTGCTAACCTGGCAGCCAAGCTGGTCCCATCCACCACATCCCCTGCAACCTCTTCCCCTGCCCCGGCCCTGCACCCAACACTTCAGTGTGGTAGGGCAGCCTGGAGAGCGGTGATGAAAAGAAAGTCTGGCCAGCGTGTCCACCAGGACTCAATTTTCCCCAAAGAAGATCTCAAGTAGGCATTTTCCAGGCAGCAGCCAAGGTTAGACCAGCCCTAGCCAAGGTTAGACCTGCTCCAGCAGGACTCTTCCGCTGACCTAGGTGCCGTGCACCAGTGCCAACCTGTCACTGTGTCTCTGGCCTTTCTACAGGGAAACAGCATTCTTACAGGCAGGTCTGCCATCTATGGGTGAGCTGTGAAGTTCGTGTATGAGCTGCCTGGATTCAAATCCCTGCTCTGCTGCTTTTGGCTGTGTGACCTGGAAGCAATCAGAAGTGTCTCTGGGCCTCATACCCAAAGCTGACGAGATCTGACTCCAAAAGCATCTACTATACAGCAGTAACAGTTTCCACCAGCCAGGACGAGACCAGTGACCTGGCAAGAAGGCCTCCAACTCTGACCACAGCGCGGCATCCATAGTCTCGAGCTGCTGGGCCAGTACAATGGCTGATCACAGTGAGTGTGGCAAACCGCAAGCGTGTGTGTCACATAGCCAGGAATCAACCTGCTAACCTGCCCAGGCAGGTCAAGGAACATTAATCAACCATGCCTCACACATCTCCAACCCAACAGTCAGCCCGCAAGACCCTCCTCCTCCACAGCTCCGTCGTTCAGCCCATAGTAGCCATGTTGGAAGAAAGCTTCATTCTCCCTGAACCCAGCTAGGAGAGGGCACCATCCAGTGACACCAAGGCCACAGACAGGAGGGTGAGCATCTCTGCCTCGGGGCTCATATCAGTGACAGGTATGGGGACAAAGAGGCACAGGCTTGGTTGGCTGCTCACAGCCACACACTGAGAAACTCAGAAGCACGCACATCCTTACCAGAACTTTCCAAAAGGCTTTCAGAAGAAAGAGGGACCCTGGAGAGGGGATGGGATCCCATCCACACTGGGATGGACAGGAAGGCAGGGCGAAGGGAGGACATGGGCAGGAAGACAGGTTCAAGGCTGGAGACCTGAACACAAGCCTGTGATGTGCCCCCTTGGGAAAGCCATTCCAAACACACACACACCCTTCTTACTTGTGACCAGTCCAAAAGTGGTTGATACAAGGAGTTTCTTTGGCCAGAACAGTAATTTACAAGTCGTTCAAAATGAAATGCCTCCTTCTCCCCGGTAGGACAACTGTCAAGGCCATGGAGAAAGGGGAGCCCTCTCACACCGCCGTCAGGAAATGAAAGGGTGCAGCCGCTGGGCAGAACAGCCAGGCCTCCCACAAAGTTTCACCCCACGCTACTGCAGGTCCCGACCACTCCACCCATGGAGTGAAGACAGGTGTTCAAACAGAAACTTGCACAAAAATACTAATGGTCGCACCCGGCAGAGCAGCCAAAGACGTGAGTGCCCAGCAAGAGTCCATAGACGGAGGGACGAGAAACAGAATGAAGTTTGTCTAGACTGGAGATCCTATTCCATCATAAGGGACGAGGTCAACACAGCCCGCGCCATCACTGTGCAGGTGAAGGGACCCAGTCAGCAGACACTCTCCGGGGGCCAGCAGCCACAGGCAATGTCCACAGCAGGAAACTAGAGATGGAAGGGCCGCAGGCCTACCCAGAACGTGAGAGGTGGAAGAGCAGGAAAGTAGCTAGAGGGGCACCAGGCTTCTTTAGAGGGGTTCGTCTCTTCCCCAACGGTGACAATGGTCCCACACATCTCTGAGCAGGAGGAGAGCCTCAAAAGTCCTCCTTAATTAAGTGAATGAAGTGATCGAAAAGCTGCTTTTAAAACCGAGTTGCTATTTTTTTAAAAAAAAATAAGAGAGTCTAACAGTTTTGTCTGGACTCAGCTCTCTGTGTTGTTTCTGCAGATCCCAGATGACCGGCAGCTCCAGGTCCAGCGTTCCGCAGTGCAGCCAGGGGCTGGGCGACAGCTGCCTCTAGCGAGGCCTGTGTCATGTCATCTTCTAGTTCACTTTTCTACCACCAGGAGTCCAGGGGAGGAAGACACTCTTGGCCGTGGTCCCCAGAAGTCCAGGGGAAGAGGAGGAGCTCTGGCTGTGTCACCCAGGAGTCTGGGGGGAAGTGAGGGTTTGGACTGGGTCCCCTAAGGTTCTGGAAGGAAAAGAGGCCTCTGACTTCGGCCTCGGGGAGTCTAGGGGAGGAAGAGCTCTGGCTGTGGCTCCCAGAAGTTTTTCCCATCAGCAAAGATGACCCACCTCTCTGAGGAGTTCACACCCCAAGCTGGCAAGCAAGAGCCGCTGAGATCATAAATCCCTCTTGCAGTGACATCCACTCATCATGGGTGCTCAGAGGCAGCTGAGGTTCAAAACAGGTTCAGAACTTCTTCAATTAAAATGTCTCTTCTTCAGATACACCACACACACCACATAGACCACACACAGCCTATACACACAAAACCACCACACACCACACACACCATATATACACACTATATATACATAGCCCCACACAAGGCACAGCCCAAACACACATCATTCATTTATGCACACAATATACATATAACCCACACACACCATACACATATTCCATACACACCAGATATACACAGCCCCAACACAATATACACATAACTCACAAAAACCATATGCACACACAATACACACAGCCCACGCAACCATACACATACACAGAGCCCCCACATCACAAACAGCCACAGCCACAGGTACACAGGTACACACTCACACCACATACACTACACATATAGCCCCTACATACACAGCCTCCACATTAACAAAGCCCACACACAGTTTACACACACACTTCAAGCACAGTCTACACCCCATGTACACACTATACACAGATTTTATACATAGCCCCTACATACACTATATACCATATTCAGTACATACACACTACATACAACCCACATAGGTACACATATATTCTACATGTATCATAAACACATCACTCTCTCACACATACACACATACACACATGCCCATATCCTACACACTCAGACACATCACACACACTTGCCACATACATATACCACACACACACACACACACACACACACACACACACACACCACACACACACATACCACCACCTCCCGAGTTTTAGGGGTGTGAAAATCAAGATCTTAGCCTGGGGAGATGCCTCATCCAGTGAAGAGCCCCCACAAGCATTAGGACCTAGATTTGGATCCTCATGACCCGGTAGAAGCCAGATGGGCCTGGCAGCAGTCCTGTAATCCAGCACTCACGAGGGGGAGCCAAAATCTCCAGAGCAAGCTGCGTACTCAGACTAATCAAAACTGAGCTCCAGGGAGAGACCTTGCTTCAATCTGTAAGGTGGAGAGCAGTTGACAAAAACACCAGCTATCCGTTGCAGATCACACGCACACACGTGCACACACACACGTGCACACGCACACACGTGCACACGCACACATGTGCACACACACATGTGCGCACGCACATGTGCACGCCCACACACTCTCCAGATCACAATCACATGAGAAACTGTTCACTGAAAACCCCGCACTGCTCAGGCCCCACCTCAGCTCTGAAGAGCTGCTAGGTAGGCAAAGGCTGGGTTGCTTACTCTGGGTATAAAAGGCCACTGCTCAAGTTGCCACTCCACAGAACTCTGGCCACCACACTACTCAGCAGCCTTAAGGACATCACCACCACCAGCCCACCCCATCTGGAAAATGAGGACAGCAAGTCTCAGTAGCTTGTCAGGGGTAGTGGGGGGCGCGTTCCCCATACTCCCCAATGGCGCCTGTCTCCATTTGCTAGTACAGCCAAGTGGCAATTGCTCAGTTTAATGACAATTACCAGACAAAGAGGCTTCATCTGGGCCTTTAACCCTGTCCTCCTCAGGTGGCCCCCAAACCATCCCACAGAAAAATGACAGTATTACCACTGGAAAGAGCGTCACTTCACAGAGCTATCACAATGATGCCGAGGGTGAAGGGTTCACTGACTGGCACACACTAAGTTACATGCCTAATAAATGTGTCACCACCCACAGACAGGGCTGCTTGCTACGCTGCCCTCATCCTGTCCCAGGGTTAGAGCCAGCTCACAAGCCTGCACTCAGGGCCCCCAAGTTCCTTCATGGCCCAAGTCCAACAGAACTGGGTAGGAGAGACGACCACATGCTCTATTAAAAAATCATCCCAGCACACCAGAAGGCAGCCGAGCAGTCCACAGCCAGCTCTGGCTTGTCCACATCAATTAACAGGAGGCCCTACGTTCTCTGGAACCACAAAGCATGGTGGCCATGGGACCCTAGGGTCAGAGGGGATTCACAAGGGTGAACGGGGCATGCTTGGCTCTCCCATCACTCTTGGGAGCCCAGGGAGCCCAGAGACTGGCCAGCACACTGTGGAGTCACAGAAACGTAGGCGGCACTGAGCACTGTGGATGTCGCCCCTGCCTCCTACCTGCCAGAAGACGCCTCACTTCCTTGACCCCTGCAAACCAGACACCCTCTTCCCATCACAGCCACTGCCACACTGCTTCCCTCACACCCCACCACTGTTTCCACCACGGGAGCGAAGACAGCACACACAGACAGGGGTGGCAGCCTTCTGGGGCACAGCAGGCTCCTCTCAGGAGGCTGGCATAGCCTGAGTTCACACCTCCTCACACACACATCTGTCAGGAACTGAACATCCCTATTACATTTGTCTGGGTTTTTTGTTGTTGTTGTTTGTTTGTTTGTTTTTTAAAGCAAGGTCTCTCTTCATACTCCTGGCTGTCCTGGAACTCACTATGCAGACCAGGCTGGCCTTGAACTCACAGAGATTCACTTGCCTCTGTCTGTTGGGTGCCAGGACTAAAGGCATGCGCCACCATGCCCGGCCCAGTGTTACTACTGTATTTCAGCAAACATAGGGGTGCCTCTCTCCATCTCAAAGGGAGACGAGGACAGCACTGACCCATAGTCTTGCCTCTGCGTCCCTCAAACTGGAGCATCCCCTTTGCTCAGGCTTCCAACCAGTTTCCCCCATGGAGGGAGTCTTTGTCACAAAGGGCCAGGGTGACAGACCACTCCCAGACATAACAAGTCCCACACCCAGGCCACAAACAGCACTCTGAGCTTCTGGAAGGCCCTGGGCCAGAAGCAGGGGGACTGGAGATCAAGGCCAGTGTCCCGTCCCGTCCCCTACCCCCACCCCACCCCCACCCCCGGGCTCTCCTGTTCAGTCTGTTACATCCTTCGCAGCTCAGTTATTTGAAAGCCATCTTCAAGATTTTTGGTGGGGCACCAGTGAGATGACTCAGCAAGAAAAGGTGCCTGCCACCCAGCCTGGAGATCTGCCTTCAATCTCCAGAACCCACCTAGAGGTCTAAAGCAGTGGTTCTCAAGCTGTGGGGCGCAACCCCTCTGGGGGTCACACAGCCCTTTCACAGGGGTCGCCAAAAACAGATGTTTATATTACAATTCCCGACAGTAGCAAAATGATAGTTATGAAGTAGCAGCGAACGTGATTTTATGGTTGGGGTCACACAACATGAGGCACTCTATTAAAGGGCCGCAGCATTAGGAAGGCTGAGAACCACTGGCTTAAAGGGAAGAACCAACTCCGTAAAACCGTCCTCAGACCTCCACACGTACAACATGGCTCCTGCAAAACACACACACACACACACACACACACACACACACACACACACACACCAAATAAAAGTAAATTTAAAGATTTTTGCTGAGTCTAAGTGTTACATGTTGTCACTCAAAACATTTTGACAACTCAGTTTCTTCAGTGAGGTGAGCCTTAGGAGCCATACATGTCTACAAAGTCACAAATTAAATGTACAACCGTTAATGTTAAATATGTGTAGGGCTGAAATGTGTACCCAACACTGCTCCCTCTTGCCTCAGTTTCCACAACTAAAAGAGAAGGCTGGATGTAATGATTATCTGATAGGACCCATCAGGCACGAATCCGGAGGCAGCTTTTCAGAATCCGGGGACACACCTGGCACAAGGTGGCTAAGAGGAACAACAAAAGGAATCCTGTCACCTGCCAGACAGAGAACGGGGACTCAACGCAATGGGAGGCTCTGGCTGAATGCAGAACTACCACTCCAGAGCCCCAGGGTCCCAAAGCCAGGTCCAGCCTCAAGCCCTGTGGGCTGCCACAGGGGGTTACCAGTTTGAAAAACCTCAAGCATCAGCTGCTTCTCACAGCTGGAAACAGCTGCAAGAGGAGAAAGTCTGAGGTAGAAAACCCAAGGCCCCGACAGTCACATCATCCAGCACCCCACAACACCACACATCCCACAAGTCTGAGCTTGCTCCCCCATCTTCTCCCCTGAAGGCATATTCTCAGGCCTGACAGTCCATCCCGGGGCAGCAGTAAGGAATTCTGGTTTCCATTGGAGTTTCAATCTATTAAAGTGTTGGCGAGAATGTCAGTGGCACTCAGAGACGAAGACACCACGCCTGTCAGTGAGGGACTCACCACCCATCTAACTTGCCCAGAGGACGGGCCCACGGCCCTTGGGAGGAAAAGGGCGTACTTGTCTCCATATGGAATGGATTTCATTGGCCATATGGAATAGATATATAATCGTGTTGCATGGGGAAGTCTGGACTAGACACAGGAATGTGACATGAAGAATACCGTTTCCATAACCAGCTGGGTGGCTTTCTGGATCTCTGGGCCAGTCCCCCAAGTCCCCAGCAATGCCCCACCAGCCCCCAGGCACTTACCTGCAGCTGCCACAGAGGAATCCCAGGCCAGCGAGAAGTCCGAGGCCTCCCCCTCTTCAACTGGAAGAGAAGAAAGAAGGGCTGTGAGCTTGGACGCTGTACACAGAGATCACGGGGTAGGACAGGTCATGGAAGATGGGAGCACTGTGGGGGTATTTATATGCCATCTGCCCCCAAGGGGAGGGCAGCACAACACCTACGACAAGGTGGCCTTTGCTGGTGTCACAGATTTGAAACCGTGACCAGAGAGGAGCACAGGGTCCAGGGCACGTTTGGTGGGTGAAGTATGGATTGCAAGCATGAGGACCTGAATTCGGGTCCCCAGAGCCCACACAAGACTGGAGGCGAAGACGGGAATCTCCAGAAACACATAGGCCTGATAGCCTTGTGTACACAACAGCAAACAAGAGATCCTGTCTCAAACAAGGTAAAGTGCTATCCTGTCCTCCATGTGTACATACACACACACACACACACACACACACACACACACGCTCGCACGCACGCCCCATATATACATACAAACGTATAGATTCACACACACAAAGATTATAAATAATAAAAAGTATCAAACATGAATGGCAAGTAAGTACTGTCTCCATTATGTTTCCATAGCCCTACATCCTGGCAGACATCACTAATCAATCACAGCACTGCCACCAGCCAGACATATCAGAATCTTTCTCTACTTAGTGCTACAACCATTAGTACACAGTTTCTACTCATGAGCAAAACATCTGCCAGCCACAGATATGAGGCAAAACTGAGAACAGTCTCTAATCTTGCAGGCATTTTCCCCTACCAAAGGCCACATTGCCTACCACTGCTACAAAGGCTGCTTTGATAATGGCGAGGAGCAGATAGAGCGGCTCCTGGAGGTTGGGAAAGTTCAGGACACTATTCTGCACACATGTGACCTGCAGACAGACCTCAGCACACACAATGGCCTGCAGATAGAAGCACTGCAGCTCACTGGCTGGTAACAGGGCAAGGGAACTCACCTTCCCCCACTTCAGCCTGGACCCCACAGAAGGATGCTTAACAGGGATGGAGTCTCCCCATCCCAGACCCCAGCACTTGAGACCAGGCTGGTGGGGAACAGGGGAGAAACACTATACAGCATAATAGCACTCTCGTCCTGGAATCAGTCCCAGTCTGGAGCACATAATAATATTAAAGCTGGGTTATGGACTTTGTAAATGGAACTTTGTTTAAGCCAAAAATGTGCACACATGTTTTTCAGATTTAACAGGCTCTGCAGCTCTGCACACGTGCAAGCTGAAAGGACCTGAGCCACCCACCTCTCTGCCCTTGATGCTGGAGCTGGAATAGCTGGGTGCCCACTGTGAGTCAAGCACTGTTCTCCATGTTCCTCGGTGGCGGAGGAGCACCTAGCCTCCACAGCTAATGAGGGCAAGTTTGGCTCCAACTCAACTCCAAGCGGTCCATGAAGAAAGGGGTTCTCTATGAATCAGGCTACAAAGGACATGTCTAGAATCCTGGCCAGCTCAAAAGCAGAAAGACAGTATGCTGAGTAGTCACCCAGTAAGAAGAGGGAGAGAGCTGGCTGGTCAGAACCTGGGTTCAAATCTTGGCCCGGGCCTCATGAGCTGTGTTATCTCAAGCCCTACACTCAATTCCATCAAGGAGGTAGAGGTATAAAGTCTGACTTCCCAAGTCCTTGGCCTTGAGGATGGTCCCTCCCCATGAGAAGAGCTAACACCAGCCATAGAAGAAAGCAAATGTGACCACATCTACCATTTTGTACCCTGCAGGGACAAGAAGCTGAGGACTGCTCTGTCCTGGAGACAAGGGGTAGGAGGAAAGTGGTCCAATGCAGCTGTCGAGGAAGGTCAGAGTTAGCAGGCCACGGTGCAGACTTCCTGCAGTATGTACGGTGGCCCTGACCACGGCCTTCTCAGTGAGGGGCCCATACGCCAGCTGGCCTTGTGCCTAGAACATGAATGTGTTTTCCCACAGCTGCTGGCACGCAACACCTCCCCATGCCAGCCCTGGCCCACATTCTGCCTTTTGAAGGTATGAGCATATGGCCTTTATACATTCTTGATGAGAGAAAGAAATGCCCCACCTGCCCCATTCTACTTAAGGCTACTGTCCAACACTGTGAGAATGAAGAGGGTTTCCTCCCTGGCCAGGCTCTGCGATGCAGTCTGGGTTCCCAACATGACCAAAAGGACTACAGGCACAGAAAAGAAACCATACCAA